>NW_013952887.1:199347-200520 GCF_001266775.1 Austrofundulus limnaeus
CACACACACACACACACACACACACACACACACACACACACACACACACACACACACACACACACACACACACACACACACACTGAGTAGACTCTCTCCAGTGAAGAGGAGCCCATTGTGTGAGATGAGAGTTAGATTGGATGGCTCCCTGGGGAGCTGCTCTCCATTAGCTAAGGTGATCTAACAGGTAATCAGCAGATAATTAAAAGGCTTCACTTTTTTTTGATGAGATGGGCTGAGGGAATCAGAGTTATATTTGCGTGTCTGTGTGTGTCGTGGGGGGGGGGGGTGACAAGTTTTGCATGTGTACCTGTGTCAGTGCTGTCGTAACTGAATGTCATCAGGGCAGGAGGCTGGTGGACATTCAGTGTTATGATGGGACATGCATCACTTTTATAGATGCTCCGGCACTTCTCCAGCAGTGTCTCTGAATGGAAATTAAAAGGGGACATGCAGGTTAAATTAAAAAGTCTGGAACAGGCAGAAGGCTTAAACGAGCGTCTCACTGACAGTGACTAACGCAGAACTTCAAAAAACCAAGAAAACAGCCAAACATTCAGCTGCAGCGTCACTGGTTTCTGAGTGTTTGTGATCAGGTAACCAGTGAGCCACGAAGCATCATTTTATGTGGCCAATTAAAAAAAAAAATACGGCTGATTTTTGTGTCTTGTAAAACTGTTTTTGAGGTACATACACATTATGTTAGCTGCTTTGTCTCACTTTGGCAGCTGCCAGCATACGTATGAAACAAGATTAAAATTCTGACCAGTTTCTTAATAATTATTTATCACTGGTGTGCTTTGGATACTTGGACATTTAAGGCTGTAGCATCAAATATTTGAGAGTTTTTGGACATTTTTGAGACAGGTACTGTTTGCCAACAACTCTGCAGAAATCTCAGCCCAGTAAAATATTGGCTTTAGCTACTTAAACTGATGCTTAGGACTGAAGCTCCTACTTATTTAGTCTGTTTTTTCTCATCAGCAGTATAAGAATCAGTGGGGATTTCATCAAGACAAATCTCTTGATGAAAAAGAATCAGTCCTAATTTGTGTGTTTGGACAGAAAGACTGAAAACCAGATAAATCTGACATCTTCTGTTTCAAATATCTATCTTCATGCCATTATACTCTCAACCATGTCGTACTGTTTACCTGTTTGGTCTCTTACAAC
>NW_013952887.1:200815-201866 GCF_001266775.1 Austrofundulus limnaeus
ACATTCCTCAAAACATAAAGTCCATTTCAAAACTACAGCCCTTTAAGAAGAATCTTGTCTGCCATCTGCTGGACACTTTTTGTTGTGCTCATATTTAGATGCCCTATTTTGCAAATGCTGCCTTTTTCAAATTTGGTATGCTTGTTTGTCTTTGTGTCTATGGTGTAATAATAATGATGTGATTGTGATGCTGTAATTCTGAGTGTTTGTGTGCTGCAGAACAGGAAACTGCTGTAAAACAGCAATTATGCTGAGTCAGGCTTGATTTTTAATAATCTTTTCCTGTTGAATGAATGWATCAAATCAAATCAAATAAATGTCTTTATTTCGGTTGAACAGTAAATACACCAATGTAACTGAGAACCAATCCTAAATGCACCAAGTTTTTCTACATGTTTGTAACCCTGTTACTGAGGACTGTTCTACCAAGTGACATTTCTAAATTGGTCAGCCATGTTGATCTGAAAAGTTCCAGTTTTCAGTCACACAGAAGGATCTTCAGAACCTGAAAAATATGGTTGATGGTTTCACAAACAATTAAAAAAACACAGTTGTGGTCAGCAAATGAAACTGACYCCTGACTTAGGGATTCTTTAACTTTTCCTGTAGATAAACTCTAAAAATGACAGAGATTTGTGACACTCTGTGCACCAACTTGGTCCAGCTCTGGCTGTCAACACTCACTGTAATCCACAGTGCTTCCTGACAGAGTGGACTGTGATGGAGACAGGTCAATGTCTATTTTCTGCCTCACTTAGAGCGTCACTCTGTCAAAATTGCCCCCACCCCGCTTTTTGTCCTTAAAGAAGCCCACAACAAACATGGCAAAAGAAAAAAAAAAGACAGGTGTGTTTGTCTGCGTGTGTCTTTGTGTGACATCTTCATGAACCAGAAAGCAATTGAAGCAAATCAATACCTGGCAACAACGAATTTGATTTGAGGTTAAGGTTGTGATTTTAGATGAATGTCTCGTCAAGACACTCAGGCTTATAAATGCAGGTAAACACACACACACACACACACACACACACACACACACACACACACACAC
>NW_013952887.1:204456-205710 GCF_001266775.1 Austrofundulus limnaeus
ACACACACACACACACACACACACACACACACACACACACACACACACACACACACACACACACATTTTGAATGACAGTAAACACACTGGGTTTACATTTTAAAATCTTTTATTTCTTTTATTAGTTCACATTAGGTAGAGACTGTGATTTGGTGTTAAATAAAAAAAACAATATATAAAAAAAGTTATTTACTGCAAAAGTACACACAAAAAATAATTAACCGTATTTAAGAAATGTTTACACGCGTCATGTTGGGATTCTGTTTTTTTCTGTTTTTTCATGTTTTTCTCGTCAGGATGAGCTGGTGAGGATGTTCCACCTGCTGGTTTGGGCTGTCTCTGCTCACAGTTTTCTTTGTGAGCAGATGAACACCTGGGATTTTACAGCCCCGTTTACACAATAACAACTTCTGGAAACATTATTGGGTTTATTTGTTTTTTAATTATTCTTTTGTTTATTGGGAAAACAAAACCACATTTGCATGGATCCGCTGCAACAGTGTGACAGGAACGGTTGCCCAGAGAAGAAATGGTGAACTCTTGTACTGTCACTTTAAAACTACCCAAACCTATGTGTTGGGGGAGCTTGTAACTGAGGTGGCTGTTTTGTTTTGTAAAAATAAAATGTGCGTAGAGAAGGAGGGGGTAAAAAGCATATTTGCTTTGTTTTTCTGGCAACCCTGAGTCTAAGTTACATGCGGTGTCAGCATGATAACATTTACAGGAAGATGCTTCAATTGACTTTAGGGTGCACAAGAACAGCAGTTAATAGTCAGGTACTGAATAAGTAATGATTTACCGCTAGTAGTTTGTCTTTGTTTCACAGGTAACTAACCAGTAGTCCCCTAATAATGATGGACTGTGTTCTTTAGTAAGTAGGGGAGACCGGGGACAGTTGCAACACTTTTTACATCTGACTCTGTTACTCAGAGATGGTTTGAATTAGACAAACCAAATTTTAATACAATAAACTTACATCTGTGTTAATAGTCAAAACCATTTATAGATGATTAAATCGTGCACATTCTTCACAATTTACATTTGAAAATGAAAAGTCAGATGTTGCAGCTGACCCCGGGGCCGGGGACAGTTGCAACATTGTTTGGGGGTGGTTACAACATATTATTTATACGATGTATTTCACTGTAAATAAAAGTTTTATTATTTTCATATGTATATTAATGTTAAATTAATAAAAACTGTAAGTTATAATGATATTTCAGTGTTATTTATTTATTCTTTTTGATCAAATGA
>NW_013952887.1:209373-210642 GCF_001266775.1 Austrofundulus limnaeus
ATTCCACATTATTACAAATAACTTCATTTCTGGACATTTATGGTTTGATTTCTTTGTATGTATGAATCACTTGGGTTGTTACCGACATCTGGTGAAAATCTCATGTCATTAGCACCTCTAGTAATATATTTACTGAGAAAAATGGTGACGTGTTCAATACTTATTTTACCTGCTGTATAAATATCTTAAATATTTATATAGATACTTAATTCATAATGTTTTATTTATTTTTTACCTTATATTTTCAATGATCTCTTTGCAGAACTTGTGACTCATTTGTTCTACATTTGCGATTAAATGTTAGAACTTTGTCAGTTTAACTGGAAACGTTCTACTTGGTTTCTTTAAAGTATAAATTTATTTCAAAGGAATTCTCTGTTAATTAGCTAATCATCCAGGCCCAATTTCACATACATAAATTTATATTTTTATATGCACTGTCTCCAATAAACCAAAGGCACAAAACTTGAATGACTTGTTCTCATTTTGGAGKTCCTGATTTTATTTTGAAATTTAAAAAAAAAAACTTGGTTATTTTTTGTACCCTATATTTTTTTACTCCCCCTGGCTCCTTTGTGTTGTTGTAACTAAGTTATTTTGTTTACAATATAGTTTTGGGGTAGAAGAAGAAAATAAAAACTCRACGACACAATTTTACAATTTTATTATCTTTATTAATGCTGTTCAGCCAAGGATGTTTCTCTTCCTACTCATGTCAAATCTGGACTTTTGTCAGCTATTTTGTTTTTGACGATGTGGTGGAATATCAAGTGTAGTGGACATTTTTCAAAAGGTGTGTCTTTTAGTGCAGGTTCTGAGCAGCAGGTGTGTGTGAGTTACCATGAGAGCAGACACACACACAGGCCAGCACAGAGGAGGAGAGCCGGGGGAAGGGAGGAGGAGCTATTTGAGTGTTGCTGTGTTTAAAAAGGACATATTTATAAGACATTCTGAAATTACAGAACAAATTGTGTCCTGTATTTGTTCAATACAGAACGCAATTCTTTCTGTATTTTTAAAAAGTAACTAATGGCCAACTGAAAGATGATTCCATATTTTGTGAGATGGCAACATTACCACGAAGTTTCTGCAGAAGCAGTGACTCCCATGATAAAAATACACACAGACACTTGGGCTGTGTGTTGGCAAGAACACAATACGATATATCCCGATATATTTTGATACTGTAAGCAAGGCAAAATATTGCGAATTTTTTGGTCCAAAAAATTCTATTAAATAAAAACTTTTTACTGAAAAAAAAAACATCCA
>NW_013952887.1:211719-215742 GCF_001266775.1 Austrofundulus limnaeus
CTCCCTCACCCTGTAACCCCCCCTTCTTCTCTTTCTGGCCAATTTAAAATTTGTCACATGCTTGCATCTTCTGGATGGCTGGCCTTTGATATTTTGCGAGCTCCATTTGGCACAAACAAGCCCGCGGCCCCGGTGCATCCTGCTGACTGCTGCACTAGTGGCGGGCCCCCACCATTTATCTTAGCACTGGCCACCCGATGCTTACTCATTACAGGAGCCTTAGCACCAGCTTAACCTCTACCTCTCTGCCAACTGCGCACACACAAACAGCCAAATCGTTTGTGTGCACATAAACATAAGCAGATGCAGATCAGCAAACACATCCATATACCCCGTGGACACACAGTTAGGAGCACAGAGAGGCAGCGCTGGAAATTCACCATCGTGCACACATCTTAAGATCATTGCCCCTAGTTTCAGCTCCCACCCACAGAGTTAAATAGCAACATTTTGATTTGCAGCAGGAACACATCTCTGTTTGGTTTCAAACCTGCCCACTGATTCTCCACATTCTCTGTATGTTAAAATAATAGTTCAGACATTTTGAAGTGAAGTTCAGTTATAATCAGTATCTTACCTGTTAAATAATAATCTCAGTTCAGAACTAAGTGATTTGAKTGCAAGTAGACAGCTTTGACTGAGAGTATTTGCATCTGGTAATTAAACT
The DNA here is from genome assembly GCF_001266775.1 of Austrofundulus limnaeus. Taxonomy (NCBI): domain Eukaryota; kingdom Metazoa; phylum Chordata; class Actinopteri; order Cyprinodontiformes; family Rivulidae; genus Austrofundulus; species Austrofundulus limnaeus. The sequence goes on from NW_013952887.1 coordinate 212,387, forward strand.
GATATAACCAGTTGTTTGTCTGAGTGAATCAGGGGTGGAGCCAGGGGGTGGCCAGGGGTGGCCATGGCCACCACAGACAAATCTTTGGCCACCCTGCTGTACACACCCCTTACACAGTGAAACAACATTTAGTGGTGTAATAATCCTCCTGAACAGTTGGTGGCAGTGTTTAACAGTTTGAAACATCACCAAGCTCAAAGAAATGACTGTTTTCTTTATAAATAGAACATATGCTGATGTAATCTGACTAATGGTGGCAAATGTTTTTCTTTTTGTCACCATAACACAGTATTATTKTATGTTCTGAAAGCTACATGATGTCCTGTCCCTTTTGGTTAGGAGTAGACCTATCACTGAATCAGAAAAAGTGAAAAACACCTCTAAATTCACTGTTGGTGGTTATCAGTAAATCACCAGTTTGTTGGATAAAATTATTAATATTAGTTTTAAACGTGCAGTTCATGGTCATCATTATTTGGCACAATGACATGTGTTACAATTTAAAATGAATAAATAAACAATATATAAATAAAAAGCACCCTTAAAGTCATTGGATATGATAAATTGTGTCACATTAATTAATCTTATCTCAGCTGTAGCAGTGAGATTAAAAACAGGTTGATGTATTAATGAGTAATCTGTCTCTGAAATAATTATTAAATCTAGTGTTTTTTTATGTAGGTAAAAGTATATTTAACAACCTGGTAAAATACACCAGAATGCAGGAAAAGGGCATCTCTTTTGTTCAAATTTTTCTGGGGGAGGACCCCCAGACCCCCCAACAGTGTGTCCCCCACTTTTAAAATGCTTCTGATGCCCATGTTTATCGCTGCTTGTATGAGGACATAAAGAAATGAGGAAAACACAAAGATCTGTAGAGAACTTTCAAGTAAAAAAAAYGTAATTTTCCTGGCCACCCATGTGTGAGTAATGGTCCCCGGCCACCCCTGAGAAAAATGTCTGGCTCCACCACTGGAGTGAATGTCCCTTACCTGCTCTGATACAACCTCCTCACAGAGAGCAACAAACCAGATGCTTCTGTAAATATTAAAGCACATCCACACATCCCTAATATTCTTTTTGCATTAATACTGCTTTATTGCCACTTAAGTCCCGTTTTTGTAAAGTTATCTTCTGAAGAGATTAATTACCTCACAGATGTGAAACAGRAGAAACAGGAATGATTTCACAGTTTCAGTGTCAGAGCAAAGACTGGGTGAGTGTAACCTGTAAAAATCCATCACACATCACTGACAGCTGTTAGCTGTTTAACTGCCTCTGTGTGAATTTATCATCAGCACCATGTTTAATGAGGGAACATAATGTGACATACAGACTGGTCTGTGACCACAGCAGCTCCTACCAGCTCCAAAAACAACCAGAACAAACAAACTACCACACATGCGGATAAAAGGGGTCCAGATTATGCAAGATAACACAACATATCACGTAATATTAAGCATTATGTCATTTTTAAGGTTTGATTAAAACAGTGTGTTTGTCTTAATTTAAAACTCTGGAATARAAGACACTAGGCAATATGGATTCATTCAAGAAATGTTAGTCATTTCCTTTCTATATTTTGTTGTTTTTTATTTTTATTTTACCTTTTGTACAGTATAATGGTGGCCTTAATGACGGAGAGTTTAGTGTAAAATAACAGTAAAGTTCTGGGACCTCATGTATAAATGGTGCGTATGCACAAAAAAGTTGCGTGCGCCAGGTTCTACGCCCACGTTGTGATGTATAAAACCAACGTTATTTTAACACTAACACTATTTTTATGTTAATGTGACACCAAGAATTGTTGAATATTAAACACTGGTTGGTGTTAAGTTAACAAAAAAATTAGTGTTAAAATTTAACACTTTCACAAATGTTATTTTAACATCAGCAAGTGTGGACACATWTAGACACTTTGTTGGTGTTAAAATTAACACTGTGGGTGTTAAATTAACACTGGCATTTTTGCTGTGTGTGTATAAAAAGTCAAACTGCACTATAGATTTTGGGAGCAGTTTCTCCTTCATGTTTTCTGATATCTTATATTAACATGGTCAATGTTAAGGATCAAGTACTGAACAAAAATATAAACACTTTTGTTTTTGCTCCCATTTTTCATGAGCTGAACTCAAAGATCTATGTACACAATAGACTTTCATTTAAATATTGTTCAGAAATGTGTGTAAATGTGTGTTGGGGGCACCTCTCCTTTGCTGATTAGACAGCATGATTATTGCACAGGTGTGCCTTAGGCTGGCCACAAGAAAAGGCCACTCTGAAATGTGTTGTTTAGCTTTATTGGGGGGGGGGGGGGGGTCTAAATTCCAGTCAGTATCTGATGTGACCACCATTTGCCTCACACAGTGCAAGAGTTGATCTGGTTGTTGACTAAAGCCTCCACTCCTCTTCATTGTATGATGATGGATATTGGCAGGAAATGGAAGATGCTGTTGTATACACAGATCCAGAGCATCCCAAACATGCTCAGTAGGTGACACCAAGGACTGGGATGTTTCAACACTTAAAGAGTTACATTTAACACTGTGTCCGAGTCTATTTGGTCCCTATCTGAACTCTTTCCATGGTGTTAAATTTTCAAATCAACAAATCAACTCCAAACAGAGTTTAAAAAAAAAACTCCGACTAACACTGCACAGTGTTAATAAAACTTAACACTGTGCAGTGTTAATAAAACTTAACACTGTGCAGTGTTAATAAAACTTAACACTTCAAGTCAAATAACTCTGATGAGTAATTATGATTGTAAGCAGAGTTAATAACGTACTCCACTGTGATGACAAATCAACTCTGCTTCTCATGCTTTTCAACACTGCATTGAGTTATTGATGGTTAACACTGGCGGTTCATATACCTCCTATGAGTGTTAATTTGACACCAATGTGTTGATTACTCTTTTGCTGTGTAGAGCGGTGTACAACAGACACTATGAGGTGTCATTAAACAGCAAATTTGAAAGTGTAAGTTTAACACTTTAGAGTTAAGGTCAACTCGGGTGTGGTCTTGTGTTTTCTCGGTATATACTTCACATATCTTCTAATTTCTCTTTCACGCTTTCTCATTACATTTCACTTTTTTCTTCTCTTTCTTTTTCTTCCCCTCCTGTTGTCTTTGGGTCAAAATGACCCGCCACTGTGTTAAAACCCCCAAAAAATACCCTAAATGTTATTTTTTTAACGAGATTTTAAGACTTTGCCTAGATTGGCCAAAACAACAGAAAAAGTTAAATGTTGCTTTTATTCACATTTCCATGTAAGCTGTACAAAAAAAAGTACGAAGATGGTCTTCGGGTCAAAATGACCCGTGAGGCAAATAGAGTTGAAATCAAGGTCACA
>NW_013952887.1:220543-221626 GCF_001266775.1 Austrofundulus limnaeus
CTCGTACGCACAACTTAAGAACAAATCTGTGCGTACGAACGGTTCTTGCATGAGGCCCATTGAGTATAATGGGTGCGTATTTGCTGCGGAGTGGAGACACATCTAGTGTAAATTAGGGGTTAGGATTTTGTCTGTTAAGCTTTTRTAAAATGTTGACCTTTTATTTATATCACAGGTCAGTCAGTGTAACTGTGACAGATGAAGGAAACACTTCACTTTCTGTTTTACTTTCCAGCAGGACACAACAGCAAAGCAGCACTTTTGTTAAAATGTTATTGTTTTTATTTATTCTATTCCTAGTTTGAGTGTTTGTTTCCACTGTTGTCTAAATCAGACTGCTGGGCCCGCCTGGTAAGAGAGTTTTCTTTTACTAATGTCAATTTACAGCCTAGCAAGAACTCCCTCTAATCTTTTCCCACTCATTACACACAATTTCCAAGGCGTTCAGCTAGGGTGCTGATTGGTTCCTTGCGGTGTGTGCAGCGAGGGGTGCTGTGATTCTTTATTATTTATTTGTTTATTTATTTACACCACTGCCCCCTCCCTCTGTGCCTTTCCACCTTCTTGTTTTTTTTTTTGTTTGTTTGTTTCTTCACCCACTCACATTTCAGTCCCATAGTCCCTAGTCTGCATTTTCTATGAATAATCAAAGTGGCATGGCAAAGCATGTGGATCCGCTCTCCTGCTTCCATTTCTGCAGAGCAGTCTGTCTGGGTTCTAAAGGACAATTCTCAAGTAGACACTTTTATATTTACACTGCCTCTATGGGGTACATTTAAAAAGAAATGCATTTTTTCTATTTTAAAAAAGTTTGAACAGTTTTTATTTACTTTATAATTTATTACATTTTTATTCTAAAAGTGAAAAAAATGTAACTGTGGTGGCACGATCTACCAAGAATGCAGAAACACGTTGGAATAATACCAGAAAAGTCTGCGTGTATGATAATCAAATATGATTTAATTATGAGCGACAAACAAACAGAACTGAATCAGGAAGGTTCTGCATGATTGTGACTGAACTCGTCAGCAGACTACAGCCAGTAATATAACATCATGTTAACACCATGTGACAGTTTACAAC
>NW_013952887.1:223109-224344 GCF_001266775.1 Austrofundulus limnaeus
TGTGTGTGTGTGTGTGTGTGTGTGTGTGCGCGCGCGCGCGGACATGCATGTGGGCCTCTTCGTAGAAAAGGATGTTGATGGAGAAATGGTGGATTGTGGACTGACAGAAACCGTGGCTGGACACCTCTTTGACGGTTCATTTAAAAAGCAAGTCAAAGTCTCACCAGTTCGTGCACCAGTACAAGGAGGCAGAGACCACCAGTGCCGGAGGTCTACTGTCATCTTCATAGAGCTACAGTGTCTGCCATCTACTGATACAAGGCAAGTGTGTCGCCTCAAAACTGCCTGTGAATGAATGTGTTCAGATATCTTATCCAGTGCTTAATGTTCTTTAATATATAAAATATAAATATAAGAATGAGCTTTGAGTTTTATATATTCTGTTTGTATATGTGGTTTAGATTTAATTATTATTCATCTATAGATAATACTGGCATGTATTTCTGAAACTGATGGAGGTATAATGGTAAGGTGGAGTTCCCTGGGGTTATTATGCTTTATTGTGGGGTTTACACACTCATTTGAATATTGAGGGTTTTCTTTTCATTGTGTTTAACTTGACATTGCTGGGATTATTTATTTTGTTTATTCTTAACTCAGTCTTAAATGTGTGATATTTATTGGACAGCTTTTAAACAAAATAATGAATGGGCCCACAACTTTAGGCATCTTACATGATTATTGATAATAGGTAAATTGTGTGTAAATAGAACTGAAAGCATCAATATACACACCATAATTTAAAAGAGTGAAACTATGATGCAAAAGATGTCAGAGTCCACAAGCTTTGCACTAAACTAATTATGAGTACTGGATGAAATGTCAGGAKACATCCTGCAAATAACAGTTTATATGTGTGTGTTTAAAAAATAAAATAAAACATATCTTTCTGTCATGTTTCTGTCTTTGGGATAGGTATCCAACCAACWTGGAGTATACTCAAGTTGCAAACTCTGATCATGAAATACCCTTTCCTGAGAGACATGGAGAGGAATGGCCATGTAAGTCTAATTGTTGTCCTGAATATATATGTATACATCTGTGAAGGTTCTCAGATGTCCAGGTGGTATTCATCGAAGTGAAAAGCTTGAATTATCAACTGGACTGGGTTGATTATGGAGGACTAAAACTGACATAATTAAAAATAAAATAATATATGGACCAATAAATACAAGTAATGCACCAATTATTTAACAAAAGGAGAACTTTACCTCATATGTTTTACAATATAATTC
>NW_013952887.1:224972-228166 GCF_001266775.1 Austrofundulus limnaeus
ATTGCTTTGAATTTACTCAACTCAGTTAAGTGGAACCAGGTAACATAACATGGTTAAGTAAATCCAACATTTCATTTTTTACAGTGTACGCTGGCAAATTAAGGAATATGTGTTTTTCAAGGAGCATCCAAATGCTTTAAGGCTTCATTTATAAGAAGACAAATTTGAAATTGTTAACTGTTTAGAATCAATGAGAGCAAAATATAAGTTTTGCACATTTTACTACACTATTGATGACAGTTTCTGTGTTGAATTAAGATGTTCTGCATAAACATTTGTACAAATTTTGCAGAGGTATCGGACTATATAACGAGACAACCTGCTTGTAACACATCCCCTTTGTTCTATTCAGTTGTGTATTGTTTAGCTTTTATGGTAAAGACAAATGTTTTAGAACATTGTATTAATAGAATACACTGAGAATGGACACGTTCACGTTTATCGACTGAGCTTGTTTTAAACTGTATGAACTGATTTAAAATTAATGAATTTTGCTAAATAAAGGATATTTTTGTGAATGTACGGGTTTGTTTTWGTCTCTTAAAGGTACAATTTGCCATGTCGCTCCAGCTGTACCTCATCGGGTACAAAATTTGTACCTTTTTAATGGGTACAGTTTTGTACCTGTACATAAAGGTACATATTTGCCACTAGAGGTACAGAAATGTTCTTTTAAAGGTACAGACAATAAGGTACAAAATTGTTCCTAGGTTTGGAGGTACAATAYTGTCCTCCACTAGGGTACAGCTGGAGCGACAAAGCCTTTGTACCTTTTTAGGTCCATATCTGTACCTCTATTTTTTTGTGTGAAATGATCAGATCAGAGGGACAGTGAAGGAGGAGCAGTTTAGAGATAAAGCTAGAGAAGCCAGGTTGAGAATGTTTGGACGTGTTCAGAAGGGATACTGGATATACAGTATTGGATGAAGGATGTTGGAGATGGAGCTGCCAGGCAGAAGGGAAAGAGGAAGACTGCAGAGAAGATTCATGGATGTAGTGAAGAAGGACATGGAGATGGTTAGTGTAACAGAGGAGGCAGATGATCTGCTGTGGCCACCCCAAAGGGAGCAGCTGAAAGACAAAGAAGAAAGATTCATTTATTTAAAAAACAGTAGAAATTTTATATATGTGACACATCACATCGAAACGAGGATTAAGTCTAAAAGTGGTTTATGGAGAGGTAGGCAAATATAGTGTTTTGACTAAAATGTTAACAAAAATTGCATTTGGTTAAAAAATAATGAATAAATGCAAGACCACCCCAGGCGCTCCGTCCAAACACGAGGGACAATCCGAGGGCCGAGGGACTCCATCCACATCCGCCACTCCACCGAGACACGCCGCAACAGCAGCAAGCYGGAGAAACCAGYCCAACCGGCAAGGTAGATGATATTTACCAAAGTTAGGATAACTTATGGTCGATGCTTGTATACACGCCATAGGAAGCTTGTGTGCTGTTGTTTTTCAAAAATAACGTCCGTCATTTGCGTCTTTGATCTTCCGTTTATGTAGCATACAGAGTAACAGCAACACTAAAGCTGAGGTAAATTTGGTCAAAAACAGACCTGCAGATGCCTGTAAAGCCAAATGGGATGTATTTTCCTGCAGCGATACTGCACAGCTACATACATCTGCCGCCACCGCCGCCATCTTTTTTCTTCAATACGATACGTCCAGAAAACAGACTGGAGTCAGATTTCTGTGGATTTCGATCAGATTCAGGACTTTGTGGTTTAAAACTGTCAATTGAAAGAGTTTACCTGCTGTCTGCACGTTGTCTCAGCAGGTAAAACCTGTGTGTGTGTGTGTGTGTGTGTGTGTGTGTGTGTGTGNTTAAGTGAAGAGGAAAGGGAAAATGGGGAAAAAATAAGGAATTATTTTTATCATTTACTGTTTGAATATTTACAATTTAAAGTTGTATTGCATAATATTTTAAACTTGTAACTTAACACTAAGGTCTTTGAATTCTTTTAGATAAATAAATTGGTACAATATTAATTAATTTATTTACTTTGTAATTTATACAGAAGGATTCTGCCACACCCTATGCAACAAATCAACTCATGGATAAGGAGTGGAAGATGGCGATGACCAGTGCTGGACTCAGTGTGGTGAAAGCAGATGGAGTAGATGTGTGCCACTACATGGATCCTGATGAAGCCTGTCAAACAGCTCAGTATGTACTTTGTTTTCAACAGTGCTCACCACACCTGAAAAACACCCTGACCCAGAGGCGCATTGTAGAAGAGGGAGACAAGACTTTGCCTTTAACTGTACTCAGAGACATTACCAATCTGTGCTAGATCATCATGCCTCAATTATGTGTCTGCTCCAAATGCATGCGAAGGACCGTTACTCTAGTTAAGTTAATCCAGCACATTGGGCTTGTTCATGTCCATTAACCAGGTTTTAAGTATATCTGTGGTATTAGTGAATACCAGGCAACTTTTYCCCAGTTTCATTCTTTTAGGAAAAGTGTGTACAGGAAACATCAATGCTCTGTCTTTTAGTCTTCTGACAGTGAGTGTCACGGTGAGGATGCCAGTGCAGCACAAYTTACACTGTGATCAACAAGATTCTGAAGTAGAACCATGTGCTCCTGATCCTCAAATATTAGAGCCAAATTCAGGTGCACCACTGGTGGAAATTAGAGATAATCTGTTCACTTTTGTTTTTAAATGCAGAGAGAAAAAACTTTTACATTTGTCAGTTCAACAAGAGGTAACTGATGATCAATTTTTTTCATTGAAAACTATGATATTGCTTATCTTGAAAAAAGCAGTTTTGATGTTTCAAAATGTTCTGAACTTGAGCAAGTTTTACATTCACCTGATTGTTTTGATGGTGATTGAAGAACATTGTAAGGACAAGATGGACTATAAAGAACCTGTGCACTATGTGGGAACATATGAAGGACTTAGTCTTATGATTTTAAATCTGAAGTTTTGCAGAACTACTGTTGTCATGAATATGTCTGGGATGAAATAGTATCTGAAACAAATGAAATCAAAGATAAAGATACTCTGAAAAATTAAGGAACATGTATTTTTCAAGGAGCTTCCAAATGCTTTAAGGCTTCATTTATAAGAAGATGAATTTGAAATTGTTAACTGTTTAGAATCAATGGGCCTCATGCAAGAACCGTTCGTACGCACAGATTTGTTCTTAAATTGTGCGTACGAGTGATTTAGGAG
>NW_013952887.1:230136-232500 GCF_001266775.1 Austrofundulus limnaeus
GGGAAAATAAACTGCACAATACATAAATTAAGCAAATGATGAAACAATGGTAAAAAAGTGTTGGCATGCATTTTCATATGCATTTTCAAGAAATCCATATTTATCTTATATTTGTCAAATGCATGTGAGCCATTTAGAGATTGGAGTGTATTCAAAACATCACTCTGTGAAATTTCAGAAAATGAAAATTGCTTTGAAGTGTCAGGATATTTATAAAAATATAAAGTGATGATACAGAAGGCCTCAAATCTGTATTTTGCTGGACCTCTCTGTTTCCGCTACTTATTTCAAATATAATGACAATTTTTTACAGACAGAAGCATGGTAATGCCACAGGATCTCCAGTGTCACAATTGAGGCCGATCTCTAGAGGGTCCTCTGGAGGAATTGAAAAGAGAGCCCAAATTTCCTTTGAGGGAACAACACTTAGGCACGTTGATGATACCTGGGTCAAATCCAAGCTGTGGAAGTAGAAACATTCACCAGATACATCAACCCTGTCGACAACAACATCAAGTTCAGCAGAGAGAGCACTAATGACAAGTTTGGTGAACATGGAATGAGATAAAAGCCTTTACTATAAAGGTTACTGGAAACTAACTCACCGATCAGTACCTTCTGTTTGATACCACCCACTAGAACACAAACTTTCTGTCATCAGAACTCTACACTTTCAGGCCAAACATGTCCCCACAGGGACAGAAGCTAAAGGAACAGAAATACATCAGGAAAGCTTTCTAAACATAGATACATAACTGGGCTTCTGTTAAGTCAGCAAGAAAATCTAAAAAAGCACAAACAGAACAGGAAGGGAAAGAGAAATTAAGGAAAAAAAAACTGTCATTGCATATCGTGCTAACCTAAGAAACCAAAAAGGATTTTCTACAACCCAACATCCTGGTGTAGTTCAAATCTAACAGGACCTTAACAAGAGACTGGTCCATCCTCGGGAATTAACACCCAAATCCTGAGTGGGTGGTGTGGCATCTGAAGTTCAGTGCAGTGAGGAATGATCACACCTTTATGTTGGAAAAATTAAACAGCTTCTCCACAGACACATGGCTCAGCAACAAAAAAATAAATACACCCCCCCCCCCCCCAGCTTTTTAGGTTCTGGAGTCTCAGTAAGAGGTTGTGAGCTATGTGTCCTGGTTATACAAAACCCGGTCACACCTGCTGGGGGTGGTCCCTCCTACATTACAACCCTTTACTTTTATTCTTCATTAACTGCTCAATCTTGCTCACATGAATAAAAAAACAGTAAATAAATAAGATGCAGAAAGTGAGAACAACTCAAAATAGGGAATGTGTGAGCAATTCTGAGCTGTCACACCTTTGATGTTTTTTTAATTTTTTTATACACTGTATTGATCTCCTGGTGGGGAAATTAAGTCTCTGCATTTTACCCATCGCACATGTGAGCGTGGAGCAGTGGGCTGCCAATTACAGCGCCCGGGGAGCAACTGGGGGTTAAAAGGGCCTTTGCTCAAGGGGCCAAAGTGGGGCTGGTTGGTCCGCGGGGAGTCAAACCGGCGACCTTCCGATCACAGGCTCGGCTTCTCTACCCTCTGTACCACCACCCCACCAATTTTTTTATTTTAAAATCAAAAAATCTGAGCTTTTGTCTCCTTTTTCATTAAGGCTGTGAGCTGTTGTCCACACATCGTGCACCTACAGATTAAGGATAAAGGACATTTTTGAGGATCAAAATGTTCATATTTGGGACAGAGAGTAATCTCAGATTTTAGCTTTCTAAAACTTACAGTTGCACATTAGACCTGATACCAGGTCATCACTGTAATTCATACCTTCATGCATGTGATCAAAGCATCTCTCTTGTGAGCCAGAAAAACAAAAGCCCTAACTATCTTCCAGTGGGAGGAGATCAATCTGCATGTCAATCTAGCTGCATAACAGAGACTCTTACACAGTTTACAGTCCCACCATCTCTAATGTTGAATTGAGAAACCTCCCTGAATGGAAAGTAAAACATCTTCAACTACTGAAGTCCTTTTTTAAATTGTCATATTTATTTTTGATTTGCCTTGTCCTGGATGAGAGAATCAACACCATTACATTAAAAACAGCTCTGCGGTTTTGACCTCCAATAGTTCATGGATGAAAAGAAGCCAGTTATAATATGTCTGTAATGTTTTTCAAAGGTTTAGATTTCCCAGTGAAGTTCCCTAACCCAGGGCTTCCAAACATCTAGAAAACACACACAGTTTCTACTAATTCGTCATGATAGATGTCATGTGGTTCTCATTGAGTCTGTGGTAATGAAGTTAGCTTGAGCCACAGCAGTGCCATATTACATGCATCCTGTCAGAGTATGGTGTGTGTATGTGTGTGTGTGTGTGTGTG
>NW_013952887.1:232561-235397 GCF_001266775.1 Austrofundulus limnaeus
GGGTTAGTGTGCCAAAAACATGGAGTGAACTGATAAGAAAATATGAGGGTTTCATCTGTCCTTCACCACTGAACCTTGTATCCGTTTAGGGTTTTTACAACATTTAAATGTTTTAGAAAAATCTACTGTATTAATGGTATTTTGAATTGAATGGAAAAACTAGTTAAGTTTGTAGATACACGAGGAGCAATTCAATTTTCTGCTGCATAATCAAACCAGTTAAAACATTACTCCACATAACCACATTTTATGGGGATTTTTACAGTAAGTACTCCCAGGCCAAAAAGGACACAATGCATACAGCCAGTCCTTACCCTGTTCCACTGGATCTTTAGGGATTCTGACCCATTATAAATACTGTAGCTGCCTTCAATAGGAAACAGATATGGATCAGCTCAAACCTTTTTTCAACTGTCCTATTTCTAAACTGATACAATGAAGGAAATTTTCAGTCCAATCCAACTTTATTTGTAAACATTTTAAACAATTATACTGATCCAAAGTGCTGTACACAACAGACAAATTAAAACATACAGTCAAAATAAAGAATAAAAATATAAACAATACAATAAAATAATAAAATCTGGTAAATAACAATAAGCTCAGAGAAAAACACAGCATATGACCAACTCTTACCAATTGTTGAATGCCAAAGAAAAAATGGTTTTGAGAAGAGAATTATAAAAAGACTGAAGAAGCCTGTCTGACATGAAGAGGAAGCTTGTTCCACAGTTTAGGAGTACTATGGAAAAAACATGATTACTTCTGAGTTTGGGGCTTTATCTTTGTGTCCTTAGAAGCAGCTGGTTAGCTGATCTGAGAGAGCAGGTCAGGGTGTGTGGGTAGGTTCATAAAAAATTACCATATCATGCATGTCATAGAAATATTAATTAATGGGCAGAAACACATGAATTAAAAAAAAGGGTGCACTGCGCATATGGTCATTGATGATTTAATACAAGATTTTGCAAAGGGCAAAACAAGCCGTGACGGGCTCAGAGAAGATCAGTGCTCTGAGCGAACCACAAAACTGACTAGCAGTAGCTACCGGAAACAGTTTTGTCAACTGGCTGGAGCCTCGGAACCAATGGCAGAGTTAAAGGTTTACAGCAGGATCAAAATGAGGACAGACATCAGTGGCGTCTTTCAATCATAAACCAGATTATGGCAAATTGTAACCGTTATCAAAGAGATACAAAGTAGAATGTCAAGGCAATGTGAACCTAGTAGAGAGTTATACTGTATATTATTTCTAGCACAACACATATTTTAGAAGCAGAAATGTGTCCTTTCGTTGTTTCATCTGTTTTAGATTGAAATATTCCACTTCCAGAGAATCACTTCATTTGAGGAACAATTTAGGGTGCATTTAGCCTGGTAAAAACCAGACCCTGTCCTTCACTTTGCTTTGTACGAGGGTCTGGACTCCCAGCTATAGAGAAGTGATTCTTGCAGGAGGCGTGGCCTCTGTTGAAGTTTAAAATGATTGGATCTGTTGGCTGTGACATACGTCGCTGTGAGGGAGGCTAAGCTAAGATGCTAACCGGAAATTGCGTGTGCTGTAAACAACCCTACTGAGAGGAGAAAAGTACCGAGCTGAACAAGACGGCTGTAAATGAGAGCTGCTGCTTTGTCAGACAAATTTAATTTAATTTGGAAGCCTTATCAACACGGACTGGCTTCATTCACTTCCTCCACTCTTATTGCTAAAATAACTAGCAGACACTGAGCAGAAAATCAGTCGCTCAAAGCTCCTCCTTCTGTTTGCTGATTGGCCCAGGTAAAATAAACTACAARCAGACACTGCGCAGAAAATCGACATTCTGTTCTCTGATTGGCCTGGGCGAAAATTCTCCCAAAGAAATCCTTATATATGGGAGAAATCCCAGACGGAGCAGTGAAGGGAAACTAGAATAGAGTGGAACTGTGTAGGAAGGCAAGGGCCAGGCTAGGGTGTATTCACACCAAGAAAGTCTTTCCACCTGTTTGATCCAGACCAAATAGCGAATTTTATTTATTTATTTATTTATTTTTGTTTGGTGCAGTACTATAATTTATAAACAAAGCCATGCAGATGACAATCATTGCTCCCATTGGACAGAAATGATGGGGGCAGGACAGAGCACAGACCTGGAAATAAAGATGATGCTAATACAACTGACTACAAAGAATATCAAGAGCAGCTCATTCAGTGGTGGTTTTACAATGATATACTTATAATTTTGGCACAGCAACGTCAAATGTGTGCCACAACCTAAAGGAGACAAGATGTTTCGCGTTCCTTAACCCAATGATTCCCAACCAGGGGAACGCGTACCCCTTGGAGTATGCAAGCATATTACTAGGGGTACGTGAAAAAATTTCCCAGGTTTGTGAAAAAATTAATAAAAATAGGACTGGGATATGTAGGGCCCTATGATTTCCACAATGCGGAAATTGCAGACGAAACCACAGAATTAGCACAAAATGGAATCTAGTATAAAATGTGGAATCTCATGGAATTTGCTCATTTGGGTGAGTTTCTGACATATTTTGGACAATACAATGTATTGTGGATGCTGCTGTTTTCTGCACCTGCCTTTACCTGGTTTATTTATTTAATTACTTATTCACTTTCAAGGCAACATTTTTATCTTTGTTCAATGAGTTGAAAAAATAAAATGCCTGAGAATTAAACGTTCTAGGCAGTTAAATAATTTTCATTTAATAATTAGTTGTAACAGTGTTTTCCCTACCATTATACAGGCGGGGCGGCCCCCCTCCAACGAGACGGCCCGCCCCTCTAAGAATTTCACTGCATGTAGTCATTTTTATTTAAATAAGTCCAGATCAAGTC
>NW_013952887.1:236603-239647 GCF_001266775.1 Austrofundulus limnaeus
ACCAGAGACACCTGACCAGAGACACCTGGACAGGTCTCCAGTTCACCAGAGACACCTAGACTGGTCTCCAGTTCACCAGAGACACCTGGACAGGTCTCCAGTTCACCAGAGACACCTGAACAGGTCTCCAGTTCACCAGGTTCACCAGAGACACCTGGACAGGTCTCCAGTTCACCAGGGACACAAAAGAGACAATCAACCATCCACACTCTGTCACACCTGGAGTCACACAGAAGAGCTCCAGAAGGTTTCAAACTGAGAACTCTGGACTCAGATCATCTGCTGCACACAGTTCTGATCACTTATTATCAATAATAATTTGCTACGATAAATTATTATTAATAATTACCATGAGGAGTCCTTTACTAGGATGTAGTTGGGCAATTAAATATTCATGCATGTCTAAATTTATTGCCATAATTGAAGGTGAGTCGCATAAATTTATGTTTTCATAAAACAAGTAGTGCACCCCAAGACCAATTTCCTAGGGGAAACACTGTGTAATACATTATAGTTTTGGAGAATCATCATGTTTGACTGAAGGGATACTAATGGCATGACAAAATGGCTCAGGGAGTATACAAGTCTAAAAAGGTTGGGAACCACTGCCCTAACCCACAATGGCTCATTGTTTGTGGTGCAGTGTTGGCATTTGCAAAACTGAAGGGCTAAAGGTGCATTTTTCCTGTAGTTGGTTAGGTTTGAGGCCGGTCTGTAATCACACCAGAAGCGAACCACACCACAGTTTGTTTGAAATGGACCGAGACCACCTCAGTCCGCACCAGGGTTCACATGAGAGTATTCACACCTCCATAAAAGGTCCGGACCAACAGGGGAAACAAACTCTGGTCCGTTTAAAGAGGACCAAATGTGTCAGATGTGAATACACCAAAGTTTCTTTGTCTTGATGAAATAGTTGGCGTAACACATTTTTAAAAAGACAGATAAAAGAAGACTTACTGATCTAGAGCTGTCTATTCAGACTTTTTTTGTCCACCATTTCTGTCTTGGGGACGTGTAGGGCAGCTCCAGCAGTAGGTTGTTCTGTCATGTTTGAAACCCTTGCACATCCATTAACCTGACTCTATTTTTTACTAATCTGCTGGTTCACAATGTATTGGACAGTTCTCACCATTTGATGAAACCTTTATTTCAGCAGCTACTATCTCTGTAGGCCAGTAGCACTGTCTGCTCTCCTTACATTGCTTTTTGCTGCTGAAAGCTCTGATCTGCTGTCAGCTCTCATCTTGCAGGTCAGGTGGAAGAAAAGAAGAAACTGGTCCTGCTGAACTCTACCTGCCTCTCTCTTCTGCACAGGTCTTTTGTAAATTTGTTCATCTGGTTGTATATTTGAACTCCAAATGCAGCTTAGCAAATCAAAGTTTAAAGTTGGGCTGTCTGTCTTTGTCTATCTTGAAAAATAAATGAAAAACTATATTTATTATCTTAGTTGTCACTGCTCAAATGCTGTCCTAAAGCTGTTGGGTCAGAGCCAACTAGCTGTTTCAACTTGCTCTGAGACCATCTTCTGTTCGCAAAGAGACAAAGATATCTGTCCTCTTTTCTCCTGTAACTTTGATAAACATTCTCTGATTATCAAAATGTGTAATACTTTCAGTTAAGAGAACAATAAATCAAACAAAAAGATTATTCTGTTTATTATCTGATTAAGAAAAAGAGAATGTCTCTGACAAGTTAAGGTGACCTAACATGGCCTAAATTCAGTTGTAAGTGGAACAGAGTTTCTGTCCCTTTAAAGGTCCATCAGAGGTCTGAGGTCCAAGACAGTTTCCTTGATTATTTCACTCGAGATGACCCCTACATGAGTTTTGTGTTGTTTCTCAGATACGACAAAGATAAAAGACAAATGGTAGAGACAGATGAACAGGACTCAGATGATGGAAAGAAGCAAATTCTCTCTCTCAAACAGCTCATGTGTCTATGTCACGAGATAGTCTCTCTCTTAAGGCTATAAGCTAGAATAATATTGTGAAGGTATCTCTGCCCAACAGCTTTCCAAAATAAAACACAGACGGAGGTTGTCTCCCTGTCAAAGAGAGCTTTGTCTGAAACAAAGAAAAAAACATGTTAGACAGTTGTTACAACACTTCACTGGTTAGACCTGCATTAACTGTTCTGATAATAACTCAGTCATTTCAATGAAAAAAAGAAAATTTCGTTTTATAAATGTTTTTTCCTAAATTTGAAGAATATAAAGTCTGTATATTCATGATTAAGTGTTAAAGAACAATAAATGTTATTGAAACAGAATACAGTACGTCAAGAGTAATCTTTAAAATAACGTTTAAAGAAAATAGTTCCATTCAGTTCAGGAAATAACCTCAGAGTTCAGAGGTCATCCCAGAACAGGCAGTGATGTGAGAGTACTCTGTCTTCATGGAAATTAAAAAGAAAAAACAATATTAAACACATTAAACTGTCATATTTATATAATGCTTTGTACTATAAACATATTTTCAATTAAATTAAACACTTTAATATTTTTCTTATTCAAAATTGCTGTATTTCCTCATTTCCTGTTCAAATACATGACAAGACTGACTAAGGCCTGCGTCACACGGCAAGATAATCAGGCCGATTTTTGCCCTTCCGACAATTTTAAGGAAGTCCAGATTATCATGATGGCTCTAAAGATAATCATAGCAGATATTCCTGCTGTGGGTGGTGAGCTTAGAGTGATCTAGTCGGCTCGGAAGGACATCGGGACCACTCCGATCTCAAATTGGGGAAATTCAACGTTTGATTTTTTTGGCCCGATATCACAACGTGTGGAATGTTCACTAGAGAACAAATGAGCTTGCAACCTGTTGAATGGGACATGTAGCCAATCAGAAAGCAAGTTGACGTAAACACGGAGGGGATTCCAAAATACAGAAGATATAAAAACTGTCATGACTCACCAGAAAGTCTGCTGGATGTTAAAAGTCCTATGGAAAAGTTTTTTCTCTGGTAAAAATAGTCCACAAACTATCAACATTGGGCCTCATGCAAGAACCGTTCGTACGCACAGATTTGTTCTTAAG
>NW_013952887.1:242386-245801 GCF_001266775.1 Austrofundulus limnaeus
CATTTTGACACTAAGAATGAGAAACGCTTTATATTTTAATTTTAATTTCAGTATTTTAATTAAAACAAAAGTCAAATATCCAATCGTTTCTTGTTTTTAATACCCATTTCAAAAATGAAAATCCAATGACCAAAAGATACACTGACCGAGCTAACTGTTGCTCTGCTATCTTAATAACTTTACTAATTCCTCAAAATTACATCCTTAGATTTTGTACAGTGCCCTGAGATGACGTTTGTTGTTTCCACCTCTAACAACTGCCTCCACCATCTGCCAGCCCGGACCTTAAATGGGCCAGTCAGGTACTAAAGTCCCGGGCCACTTTTTTGCCCCAGTCCACACCTGCCTATCCCTGATTAGTTAGAAACAATAAAAACTCTATAACTTGTAGACTGAGTTTAATTCAATTCAGTTTATTTATACACCAATTCACAAAAAGTAAAAGTCAAATTTAATTACAGTCACTTCAATCCACTTAGATTACAATGTAAGGATTTTCAGTACATTCTGTTTAAACATGGTAAAAACCACAGTATCTGTCTGTGGAAGGCAGCAGATTGTGTTGATTCTTCTCTTCATCACAATTACAAATAGCAACATGTTGGCAACAAAGAGAGAAACAACTCCCTTTTAACAGAAAGAAACCTCCAGTAGAACCAGAACTAGGAGGTGTGATCATCTGTTTCTACCAGCTGGGATTTGAGAAGACAAGGAGACAAACACAGAATTGGATCAGGTGTAGGTTTTATATGCACACAAAGAAACATAAAAAAACGAGTTAATGACAGAAATAGTTGTAAACACAAGCCTGGAGAGTAGATTAGTGTCCTGGAACAACTCTTGTTGTGAACTGGCACATAATAAATAACTGAACCAAATAGAAAAATGAAAGGCAACAGAGGAAATGTGGTCAGTTTGTCCTCCAGCAGTATATGTCTACTTTCACACTTCAGGAAAATGCAACCCAAATCTGATTTTTTTTGCCCCATGTGACTAATCGTTATCAGCTAAATACCATAATTAATCGTGATTAATTTTTTTGCCAATATTGCCCAACCCTACATGTGACCCATATGTGATTTTTTATGAAAGTCTGAACGTGACAAATGAAAGTTTTGAAACATCACCCAGGACTTTTCAGTATGTGGTACTGAATTGGATACATTTCAGGGCCTGTACACACGTGGTACCCCTTGTTTAATGAAAGAAAAAAACACAATGGTCACAGAAATAACTAGAATCTGACAAAAGTAATAATATATAAAAATTCTATGAAAATGAATAAATGAAAGTCAGACATTGCTTTTCAACCAAGCTTCAACAGAATAATAAAAAAACCTCATGAAACAGGCCTGGACAGAAATGATGGCACCCTTAACTTAATATTTTGTTGCACAACTTTTTGAGGCAATCACTGCAATCAAACAATTCCTGTAACTGTCAGTGAGACTTTTGCTTCTCTCAGCAGGTATTTTGGCCCACTCTTCATGAACAAACTGCTCCAGTTGTCTCAGGTTTGAAGGAATCCTTTTCCAGACGGCATGATTCAGCTCTTTCCAAAGATACTCAATATTTAGGTCAGGGCTCATAGAAGGCCATTTCAGAATAGTAAAATAATATACTGGTTTGGGAAACCCAATATAAACTAAAGTATATGTTTTAATTAGAAAGTCTTCAGTCTAGTCTTAAAAGTGTCAGCCTCACAGACCGGAACTCAAAGTTTGTTCCACAAGAGAGGAGCTTGATAACTGAAAGCTCTGCCTCCCATTCTACTTTTAGAAACTCCAGGAACCACAAGTAAACCTGCAGTCTGAGAGCCAAGTGCTCTGTTAGGAAAATATGGGAAAATGATATCATTAACATAAGAATGATGAAGTTTGGTTGTTGAAAAAATAAAAACAGGAAAAACTCTAGAAATATGTTGATTGTTAGAAGATTTGAAATTATTTTCTAATTTTTACATGGAGAAAATGGAGAGAACCAAAATTTAAAGAAGTAGGATCTACTTTCACCAGAAAAACCTCTGAAGATATGGTGATAACATGACAATGAGAAGGTTGTACTGCATTCTTGTGTGAACTGTTTCTCACTGAGAGCAAGGCCAAAAAATAAATTACTGAGATTTTAAAGACAGCCAAAGTTTAGTAGAAAGTTCAGTTAGAAATCAAAGAAATCAACAAAATGGCTCTCTCCCTATTGCACTAGATTATTTTGAGATTGGCACCTATGTCAATACTATAGGCACGAGCTTTTCATAGTCTGATCTTTTAAAGAGAATGGTGCAATAAAAAAAGAAAGAAACAACCAGTGAAAATAGATTTCTCTGGGTGAAAATGTCTTGTTGATAGCAAAGGTCAGAAAAGAATGGCCAGACTGAATCAAACTGACAGGAAAGCAAAACTACCTTCAATAAGCACTTTTCACAAGTGAGGTATTCATCAGGGAATATCTGAACACACAATGCAGCTTGAGGCTGATGCACCACAGCAAGAGAAAAACACATCTGAGCTTCAGTCCTGTCAGTTAAGAATGGCAAACTTAAACTACCGAGGGTATTGACTTATCACATTGTGTAAGCTGGGTGAGAAATCTTCCACAGATGTGCTAATTCCCAAACGAGGACTGAAATTTTACCAGTACCTCTTAGAAATGTTTACATTATTATTGCTCAAAGTAAAAAAGCAAACAAACAGAAAATAAAACACTATTATCTGAACTTGAAATTTGCACAAGTTGAATTTGAACAATAAGTAACTTTTAATTTGTTACTTAGCATTGTGTGTTATGGAAATGTTAATTTAACAAAGACAGAAATACGTGGTCCAAGAATGAAGGTAAGTCTATGGGATGATCAGCTGAGTTTTATTGCAACAACAGGAAACACAGAGAACAACCTGCCCTGTCTCTGTGCTTCCGTCTCCCTCCTGATGCAGCTGAGGCTTCATATATACTGTTTAACAAACACCATTATGTCATCTTAGCAAGATTTGATACAAGGTCAAGGGAAAACACAAAGATAAACACAAGTGATATCTAAGAATGACTGTTGTTAGCAAATCTTGTTCTGACTTTAATCATTCTATGTCTATTCTAAGGTCATTAAAGTATGTCATGAATTACTGGCTTAAACCTAAAAGTATTAGTTCCGCCACAGTGTGAAATAACTGAATGGTGAGTTTGTGTGCCTTTAATGCATCTAAGCCATAGCTGTCAAATTAGATTTAGGTCCTAATAAACTGTATCACTAAGATTAAAGCATAGCATAATGTGTCAACTGAATATTATAATTGCTGAGAGATCATCACTAATTATTCTCTCATTAGCCTCCACTTCACAACACACTATTAAAAGATAGGATCTTAAATACACACACACACACACACACACACACACACACACACACACACACACACAC
>NW_013952887.1:245861-251267 GCF_001266775.1 Austrofundulus limnaeus
CACACACACACACACACACACACACACACACACACACACACACTGAGATATTTCATTAAGCACAAGTTTCAGGGTCACAGATATGAGGATCGCTGACACAGACAGAACCTGTAAGAGTGAAATAAAGAAGGGACAAAGAAGGATGGTGTGAACAAGTAAGAAGAAGAGAAAAGGAGAACTCCTAACACAAATGAAAGTTTCTGAAATGAGACTTGTGAGGTTTACAATCAGCTTTAAATAGACTTTGGGGGCTGTTAAGGTTTTTAAAAGCTTGTTGTTCGTTGGTTCAGTATCAGCATTTTTTGTGTGAAAGCCACTTTGGGGAGGACTTACAATTTACACACACCTACCAAAAGCAAGGAGGACAGCTCAATAAAGGACAAATAGGTTTTAGTTAATGTTTTCAATAATTTCCTGTCAACTAATCAGACTCACAGGAAATATTCTCATCGGTCTATGCAATAATACTTGAGTATTACTCAACCACCACAAAATAGTGATGGGACTCCATGACAATGGTCTGTGTGATGCCTGTGGCATTGATTTAGAGACCTCTTTGCTCTACTTACACAACTGTCTGGCTCTAAGTAGTCAAAGGAAAAGAGTTCTTGGGGACCCCTTTATGGATCCCAAGAAGCCCAGAACACTGAGTGTTTCTAACCTTGTTTTCTTTACCCGAGGGACGAGAAGCTTTGAATAAAGACCAATGTCTTTTTGGGGAGAGCAACGGGCCCACTTAGGAGGCCTCTGCTCATATGGATTCTTTATCCATTCCCACTCACCATAACCATAAACATTGCAATAATACTTTAGTTTAATTCATTTATTCATTTCCTTAAAAACAAACAAAACATTTCACACAACAAAACAATACAAATAAGACAAAATGAAAGGCAGCAGCAGAAGAAAAACATTCTTATGATATCTGCTCATAATAAAATAAATATTTCAGACAATGATAAATCAAATAACAAACAAAACAAAAAATTCAACTCCTCAAACAGTACTTAATACAAATTAAACAATTTCATATTTCTTTAACAATTTTTCTTTGATTGTTTTCTTAAAGGAATTCACTGATCCAATGCTTTTATGGTCTTTTTCCAGATTATTCCACAGTCATACCTTTTACTGAAGTGCATCTGTCCTTCAAATTTGTTCTGATTTTCAGTTTAACCAACATTTGTAATCCCTTCAAATTATAGCAGCTTTCCCTTTTAACAAAATGTGATTGGATGTTTGAAGGTAACACATTTCTATGAGCCTTATACATAACCTGCAGAATGTTATAATCAACCAACTCATGAAATTTTAACAGTTTTAATTGATGAAACAATATATCAGAAGGGTGATAGTAATAGTTTTTGTAATAATTCTTAAGCCTCTTTTTTGTAAAATGAAAATAGGATTAGTAATGGTTTTACATGCATTTCCCCAGACTTTTATGCAATAAATCAAATGTGGAACAATTATTGCATTATATATTGTAAGTGTGATATACATATACATTATATGTATATGTGCATTGGTATATGTACATTACTATATATCTCATGTGTATATTGTGGAGTTGTTTTTGTTTATCTTTTATTAATCTTTCATTATTCTTCTCAGCCTCTCCTGTATTAAGCTGCAGTAATGTGCAAATTTCCCCACTGTGGGATCAATAAAGTTTTATCTTATCTTATCTTAGTGTAAATAGTGCTTTATCATTAAATAACTCCTTCACTTTATACAGCAATAGATTTTGCCATTTTTGTTCTTAAGTAATTTATATGACGTTTCCATGTCAGTTTGTCGTCAATGATAACTCCCAAAAACTTCACCTCATTGACTCTACAGATCTCAACACCTTCTACTCTAAATGTAACATCAATTGTTTTCTTTCTATTACTAAATATCATGTAATTTTTTTATCCAAGTTTAATAATTTATGTTTAAACCAATTTTGTACTTTTACAAATTCCATTTCCATCATCTTTTCTATGTTTTTACCCAAGCAAAAAAAAATGTAGCGTCGTCTGCAAATAAAACACATTTAAACAACCCTGATACATTTACCATGTCATTAATATATAGTGTCATGGTCTGTGTTTATTTTCTTTAACTTTCTAGTGTTTTCAATGTTCCCCTGTGTTGCTCTGCCCTACAGCCCTCACACCTGATCCCTCTTGTGTCTCCCCAGGTGTTCCGGATTATCTGTTAATTTGTTTGCCTTTATATTTGGTGTCTTGTCCTCAGTCTGTGTCCATTCATTGTGCTGTTTACCCAGCCAGTGTGGGGTTCTCTGTGTTCCTGTTCCTCTGAGAGTTTTTGAGCTGCCCTGCCAGCCTTTTTATTTTATTAATAAATCTTTTGTTAAACTTTGGATTTTTGCCTGTCCCTGGGTTTTTCCTGCCTGCACCTCACATATAGAAGAAACAACTTTGGTCCCAATATAGAACCCTGTGAAACCCCACATACCATATTGTAATGTTCAGATCTTACACCATTAATTTGTACAAATTGTTTCCTATTAGTTAAATAACTTGATACCCACTGTAGTGCTGGACCTCATACCATTTTTGTTTAATTTCTCCAGAAGGATACTGTGGTCAATAGTATCAAATGCTTTTTTTAAATCAACAAAAACACTGACACGGTACTGTTTTTGATCAACAGCTGTTGTAATGTGTTCAATTAGGTCCATGAGAGCCATTGATATAGCATTATTAGCTCTAACCATTTTGATTTTTGCTCAAAATATTTTGTTTATCAATGAACTGATCTAATCTGGTGACAAACAACTTTTCCAAAATATCTGAAAACTGTGTGTGTCTATAATTTGTAAACATATGCTTCTCACCACTCTAGAAGAGGGATTACTTTGGCTATTTTCATGTTGTCAGGAAATATTCCAGTTGACAATGATAGATTACAGATAATGGTTCAATGATACAACCCATTATTTCCTTTATGAACTTCATATCCATATCCAACGTCTTTTGATCGTTTGTTTGCAAGATTTGTTACAATTTTCATTATTTTTTCTTTGTCAGTTTCCTTAAGAAAAATACTGTTGGCACAACTCATTACTTTATGACTTACATTATTGTCAACTTTTGGTATGCTTGATTTTGTTTTAGTTTTCAAAACACTATTCATTACTCTCCATGTAGTCCAGTGGCTTTTAGGCAAAAGTAAACAAATAAAAACATAGCAAGAGCATGAACATATTTAAAAATACACACTTACAGAACAAAAAGTTACTTATCATTTGGTTCTTTCTGAAGAGTCTACCATTCTTGACATCCTTGTCACCACAAATGAACGCAAAAGAGTTGTTATGTTTTGGGTGGCTGTGGATGAGTGGTTAGACAACAAGTGAGTGACAACAAAGATATCAATAAAGTCAAGCCATATAAGTAGTTCCAAACACGTAATCCTTTCCAACTGTGTGTTCATTTTTGAATGACATTGTTGGTGATGAAACACTTATTTTGAGAAGGGCCAGAGCCTTTTGGGGCAAGTCCGACCAGTTGGCTTTCTCCTGATAATTACCTTCATCAATGTTACTGCTTTTCTGAGGATGGTGTCCTCTACCTGTGCAGACTGCTGGGTCCAAAAATTCAGCTCCCCACCGAGCAGTTCATATTGTATCATTCTACAGAAATGTGTGATTATGTTGCATGTTCAGTAGTGGAATGATGGACCATGTATGAAGTGGGCAGTTTCTATGGGTGGGACACAGTCAGACGCTGTACCCCTCTGGATCTCTTCTAAAACCGGGCTTGCTTCATTTATATCAAGGGCCAGCTTGAATTCCAGGGATAGTGGACCACCCCCTGTGCCAGATACATGAGTATTTTTTAACAACTAAAATAAAAACAGGAATGAAACGAGTGAGAAGCACCTTCTGAAATCGAGTCATTTGCACTTTGTAGTCAACATTTGTTCCAGATATTTACCAGTCTGTAAAATGTTCTTACATTTAATCCTGATCTGTTGCCAAGTACTCTTTGTTCCAGTGTTGTTGGTACTGTGGAAATATTGAAAAGATGTGGAACTGAAAAAGAGTAACATGAATGAATTCACTCGTTATATTTTAGATTCCATTGTTCATTTGAGCAAATAACAGATAAATCCTTGAATGATATGATTACAACGCTTTCTGTTAAGAGTAGGATTAGAAAATGTTGCCATCTATTGTTGCCATGCCCTTTTGTCTCTCCTTTATAATAGCAGCAGTGTTTCGTTTCTTTTGTATGATGTGCTTCATTTCCTCATAAGCCTCCATCAAACACACCACAGAAACGTAAGTGCTTCGTAGCTCATGCAACCGATTCAAGGCTTAATTAATTCAGGTTTACACCAAAATCCCGGGTTAATCCCTTATCCTAGTTTTGTGCAATAGGCCTCTGTTTTGTTCTGGCAAAGTAGTCTGGCGTTAGATTCTTTCTGGGGGAGATTCTTTTTGGATCTGTTCCTGACTCATGATTAGTTTTCTTGTTTTGCTGCCACAACAAGTTTTTGTTTTGTCACTTTGTAAATAAATACTGAGTTTAAATTAAAGATTTCTGACCTGCATCTGCAGTTTGGGTCCTAAACATAAAAGAGATACCATAAATGGTAATAGTTAGAACAGTCATCCTCTGAAGAGAGAGTTAGAGGTTTGATTCCACCGCTATTCTGTCACATGTCGAGGTGTCCCTGGGCAAGACTGAACCCACTGCCTCTGATGTGTGTCCCACCAGTGTTTGAATGTAATATAAAGCACTGACTGGTCTCTATAGAATGATTTATGTAGATTAGCTTTGTAAAGAGACTGAATAGAGTGCTGTGAGAATGTATGTGAAGGGCACAGATTGTAGTGTGAAGAGCATTGACTATGCTGGTTGGATAAAAAGGCACTATATAAGTACAGTCCATTTACCCATTTGCCCATTTACCCATTTGCCCGTGTGTTTGTTCATCTATTTGTTATTTGTTATTCATCTATTAGCAAAATATCTCATGAATCCCTAAGCTAGTTTAAATTTATATTTTAGAAAGTAATCTTTGGGTTGATGTCTACAACTGATTACCTTTTTAAAGTCAGCACAATTCAAGATCAATGGCCACCAGAGTAAGGAAATATGAACAGAATAACAAATCTTAGTCAAGATTTCAAGGTAAAACTGATAGGTTTTAACAGGAACGGATCCAGGGTGCAGGCAGGCTCCAAGAATATAACAAAATATGAAAGTCACAAAAAATTGCTGATGAGACAACTCAAACTTACAGACGTTCAAGATGATCACACAAGCAGGGGGAACGCAACACAATGAACCGACACAAGACTGAGACAAGACAGGACTTAAATACACTGACAAATGGTAAATGGTAAATGGTACTGAAATTATAGAGCGCTTTTCAAGTCCCTCCGGA
>NW_013952887.1:255771-264442 GCF_001266775.1 Austrofundulus limnaeus
CGTTGATTCTATTCCCCAAGGATAGAGGCAGGGAAGCCCATGTAGCGATGTCCTTCTTAAGGTTCACCAGGAGAGGCAGAAAGTTTGCTGTGAAAGTTTGCTGGGGAGTGATAAGCCACCAAAGATCTTTGTGACTGTGAGTAATCCAAATACCAAGGTATTTAAATTTGGCAGAGCTAATTTTGAAAGGAACTGGACCCATATGCTGCTCTTCTATTGGAGTCACAGGCATCAATTCACTTTTTTGAAGGTTAACCTTATAACCAGATATGTTTCCGAAATTTTGAAGTAAAAGAAGTAAATCAGGAACACTAGACAAGGGATCTGAGATATAAAGAACAGTATCATCAGTGTATAAGGAAACTTTATGTTCAATGCCAAACCGATTAATACCTTTAATCTTAGGGTTGTTCCGTAAAGACACTGCGAGTGGTTCAATCGCGATTGCGAATAAGAGTGGCGAGAGTGGGCACCCCTGCCTCGTACTAGGTTGCAATTCAAAATAGTTGGATAGATTACTGTTAGTGCGTACTGCTGCCATTGGCAAGGTATATATCAGCTTCACCCATGAAACAAATTTAGGGCCGAAGTTAAACAACTCCAAGGTCTTAAAAAGATAGCTCCACTCCACCCAGTCTAACGCTTTCTCGGCATCCAGCGAGATAAAAATTTTCATTGCAATTGTGACAGGGTGGAGCAGAAGTATACAGCACAATAAACAACCACCTGATATTAAAGAAGGATTGACAATTTTTAATAAAACCAGTCTGGTCAGGTGCAACAATTGTGGGGATAATCTGTTCAACTCGTTTTGCCAACATCTTTGTAAGAATTTCTATATCAGTATTTAAAAGCGATATTGGGTGATATGAACTGCAGCTCAAGGGATCTTTATCCTTCTTTAAAAGCAAGGAAATTATCGCCTGATGCATGGAGAGTGGCAATAAATGTGTAGCTAAGGATTCCTTAAAAACTGATAATAACGGGAGAAAGTAGATCAGAAAATTTCTTAAAGAATTCTGCCGGGAAACCACCTGGTCCTGGAGATTTTCCGATTTGCATGTTTTTAATTGCAGAGTTTATCTCAGCTGAAGAGAAATCTCTTTCCAACTCATTAGAAAGGTCAGAACTTAGTGAAGGGATTTTAATAACTTTAAAAAAAATCATCCAATTCAGTAGGGTTAGGTGCGGCTTTGGAGGTATACAGAGATTGGTAAAATTTGCTGCAACACAAATTAATTCCTGCATTCTCACAACATTTTACACCATGCTTATCATTTATTGCTGAGATATCCTGTTTAGCTGAGCGCTGCCGTAGCTGCTGTGCAAGAAGGCGTCCAGCTCTCCCACCATGCTCATAGTAGCCATACCTAGATTTGGATATTAAATATTCGGCCTGTTGGGTAGATAAGATGTTAAACTCTGTTTGGAGTAATGTACATTTCTTAAGTGAGTCTTGTGTAAAAGCATGGCAGCATTCCCTGTCTGTAGAGTCTGATCTGTCAGCGATTTTAGCCGTTCGATGTTTTTCTTCTTTTTATTTGCACAGTAAGAGATTATTTGACCTCTCAGGTAAGCMTTTAATGACTCCCAAACAGTGCTGAGTGGCATCCCAGGAGTCCAATTAACATCAATAAAAAACTTAATTTCAGAAGCAAGCATATCAACTAAGTCTTTGTCAGATAAAAGTATCGGATTAAATCACCAAGGACGATAGACCAATTGCATAACAGGAACGTTCAGTTTCATTATGAGCGGACTRTGATCAGAAATGACTATCGCTCCATAATCACATTCACTCACTAAAGGTAAAATCTGTYTATCGAGGAGAAAGTAGTCAATCCGTGAATAGCTCTTATGRACAGGGGAAAAGAACGAATACCGTCTCAGGGTCGGATTACGAAAACGCCACACGTCACCCACTCCATTAGTGTTAAGAAATTAATTAATTGACTGGGCCGGTTTAGAAAGAGAGATCCTCGATCGAGGGACGACAGCACACAGTTCACATCTCCCCCAAGGATGAGATTATGCGTTGAAATATTAGGTAAATTTGAAAAAAGCGTATTAAAAATGTTTGATCATCCCAAATTGGAGCATATCCCAAGACTAAAATGACAGGAAGTGCATATAGTTTTCCCACCACAATTACATAACGTCCAGCAGCGTCCGTTTTAACACTGGATGCCATAAATTGCACCTGTTTACTAACTAAGATGGCYACCCCTCTCGATTTAGATTGGAAATTAGACTGAAACACCTGACCAGACCAGCGCCTGATTAGATTTGCACTGTCTGCCTTACGCAAATGGGTCTCCTGCAAAAAAGTAATATTACCATTAAGTTGTCTTAAATGTGTCACAACTTTCCTAAATTTCACTGGACCATTGAGGGATTTCACATTCCAACTCACACAGTTAATTGGGTGACTGTTGATGAACCTTTTAATATTAGAACTGCTCATGTATGGTCAATTGGACTGTAGTACAATATCCACAAACCATCACAAAAAAAAATAACCTGAAAAAGACATTCTCAAAACAAATAGATCCGGTATAGTCCCACCCGTTTCTCCTAAAAAAACGGAGAACCCAACAAACAAAAAATCCACACATTTGTGCTTATACTGGGGGGCTTAACTTCTTGTCTGGACTTCCGCCACAACTAAATAACAATAACCAAAAAAATAAAAAAAAGGGGTTCCCTTACTTTAAAGTATTATTACTGTTTATGCTCCTTGCAGCACTGATAAATAAACCACTAACCAAGATCCGGACAGACTCCCTGTGAAACTCTCCTACATAGAACAAAAAGAGGAATGTTGTCCCTCGGAATAAAGTCTAAAATTAAATCAAGATATAATGCGGGACATAAAGTTGAAAGGTTCATTGCAACCTGATAGTCATAATGGATCGATGAGGGTTGGATCTGCGGTCAACGCCGGTCCTCGTTGTCCGTTGCCGAGATGATCCTCTTTTTAACATGGTCCATTGCTTTATTGGCATCCAGGAACTCCTTGTTTTCCTCCCCATGAGAGATGTGCAGCCGTGCAGGAAAAAGTAAGCTGTAGCGAACATCACGTCTGTTGCGAAGAAGCCTCCTCACTTCCGTAAACGCCGCCCGAGCCCTGGCCACAGCAGCTGTGTAGTCAGATGTGATGATGACCGGTGCCTCCTTAAAACGAAGAGGACCACGATTCCGAGCCCGACGCAGTATTTCCACACATTCTTGATAATAGTGCAGCTCAGCAACAATGACCCGCGGCTTATCGCCTGACCTGTTTCCACCTGGAGAGCGATGGGCTCAGTCCACCAGTGGCACTTTATCCATCTGTAGAACCTCTGCTAGCAGTTTAGCCACTGCTGAAGTGGAGCTGGATTCTGGCGTTTCAGGAACTCCAATAATCCGCACATTGCACCTTCCCATGCGCCCTTCCATATCGTCACACTTCCTTTTGAGCCCATCGACTTCTTCCCTCAGTTCCAAGATGGTAGTGCGCAGAGAAACAACCTCATCGGGCCAGGTTGACAAGCCGTCCTCCACCTCCTTAATGCTTTGCTGAAGGTGGACCAGGTCGGTGCGCAGTAGTATTGTGCCGTTAGCCACTTCAGCTCTCACCGCTTGTAGCTCTCCTTTAATAGCAGTAAACTCTTCAGCCAAAGCCGCTTTTATTTCGGATTTGATCACAGCTGAGAGATCGGTTTTTATAGCGGCAAGAATGTCAGACTTCAAGGAGAGTACGTCCACCTCACTGCGGGAGGGAGAGGGGGGCGCCGTAAGTCCGGTTTTAGCTGCAGTCTGCTCCGAGGCGGCGTCGGGCCTAACAGCCGCAGAGCTAGAATGTTTGCCTTTCCTCGAGTTTGTCGCCATTCTTCTACTCTTCCAGGCAAGAATCACTCAATTCAATTCAATTCAATTCAAAAATACTTTATTGATCCCAGAGGGAAATTAGGTAAGGGGTCGAGTCCGGACAGACCAAGTGCTCAAAGCAGCAAGGACATTTAGTAGAGAACCATAAAACAAACAAGTCGGAGCGGGAGCCCACGCGACATGCGTCTTACTCCTCCGCCATCTTGCCCCTCCTCCACTTAGATGTACTTTTGTTGATTATTTATGCAACAGATCATGTTACCAGCCAGGAGTTAAAAGTAACACATAAGACTGAACTTATCGCTCACAGAAGAGTCGATCATCTCCTTCCCATTTGTCTCCAAACTTACCAAATGCCTCTTAGTAAGCCTCACTGTTTTGAAAGATCTTCATACTTTTATTGTTTAAAGCAAACAAAAGACTGGAAATTGATAGACCAAAGTGGTCAGAACAAATGTCAGTACCGGTATGTGGCTGCAACTGAGGAAAATTCTATTGCTGCATACATGTTACAGGGCCAACTCAATCCTTCTCACCAAAAATGTGTTCTGCTCTGCTGTCTATATGCCTACACAGAATGTCACAGTACAAGTGCCTTTAAGGGAAAAGGGAAAGTGAAAGGCATGAAGCTCCTTCAGAACAATGAGACTTACCAAGCATTTGGTAGGTTTGGAGACAAATGGGACATAGATGATTCACTCTTCTGTGTGTTAAGTTTACTTGTGCTCTGTATGGTATGCTATTAGACATAAAGCTGTATTAAATTGATACATTATTTTCTCCAATTTTACATTAATTCTTCTTTAGAATTAGTTGAAGTTCAAGCTAATCAAATAATAACTCTATGAAAGCTTTTCAGTTTTAACAAACACTTGTTTCTGAATGTTCACCAATGGTCTAATGTGTTATTTTTAACTCCTGGCTGGTAACATGGTCTTTTGCATAAATAATCAACAAAAGCACATCTAAATGAGATACCACACCAATATCTATCATTTAAACATCAGATTTATGACACTTTGTTCTGACGTGGTAAATCTACATGTGTTTGACATCCTGGAAATTCTGAACTGTGCACACAACGAGTAGGGGTCAAAAACGGGTCCCTGCGGAGTAGTACCTACAACTTTTGTTAACAGACTTTTTTCTGAGTAAGTGGATCCTTTGGTGGATGAGAAGGCTAAGTAAGTTGAACATTTAGGATCTGTGTGGTAAACTCAGATAAAGGATGAAAATTTTCATCTTCTGTTGGGGTTGTGACAATTTGACCCTCTGATGACATCATTGTTTGGATATTTGTTTAGTGAAAAGTCATTTAAATTGAAGAGCTGATCAGTAAAAATCTGCTGATACCTTGTTTTTAAAATGTGGTTGGTTTATAGCAAAGTTATTGGCAGTTAAGTTCCCTGTACCCCTAACTGTGATGGTTAGAATGGAAAAGGGGTGTGGTCACAAAGTTGTCCTTGGGGGGCAGTGAGACCCAACTTTTTTTCTGTTAACACATTTTTGTTGAAAGAGTGGACCCTAGGGTACATGAAAACACCACAGAAGTTCAGTAGTGAGGCGTGCATGGAGACTCACCCAAAACCACAGACTAAAAAGATGAAAATTGTCACACTTTGTTGGGGTTGTGACCTTTTGACCCCCCGATGACATCATCAAGCAGATATTTGCTTAATGAAAGGTCATCTACATCGAAGTGCACGGTGAGCCACCCTAGCCCATGGACTAAGATGTTTTCTCCTTTAGAGTCAGAACTGGCCAGTTCCCTGTACAGACTGAAGGCAAAGTCTTTGTTGGCTGAAATCACTAGTGATAATCTGCTGGTAGCTCCCCTCTGTGGCTCCATGAGCATGGCATAGCTGGGGATCACCTCGCCCCACATAGACCACTGCTGAGAAGATCCAGAGAACCACTGCTGTATGCATCATGGAGATCATTAACCAGACCAAACAGCCGAGGCTGGCGTGACATTAATTTGGGGTTGAATTTTCATGTTCCATTAAAATGGCTTATGAGAGGTATTAAAGTAACAGAGTAAGGACAAGTTCACATAAGGCATTTGAATGCAATGTTTTGGCAAAAGTATCTAATGTTAGTTCAGGTAATAAAGACAGTTAAACATTATCTGTTGAGCTTCCTGATTTTTCAAGCATTTTCACATACTGAACTGATCTGAAGTCATCCAGTTCAGGTGGTCACTGCATCAGCTGCTGCAGTGTCTATGTATAAACACTGACTGTATCTATGAAGGGAACATTGCCATGTTCTCCTCGACCAGGTGTCGCTGCAGGGTCACTTGGGGTACTTCAACATGTTCTGGTTGAACTCCAAGGTCATCAAAGCCGTGTGGTCCATTCCAATCACCCATCAGTCCATCCTAATCTGCCTCCACCTGAACACAGATGACAATAAAATTTTCATTATTAGATACGTTTTGTTGACTTATGAAAAGCTGTGGTTTATTAAAAAATTGTACAACAATTGAAACTGCAGTCTTGAAATGTTAAGCTATTAAGTTATCCTAAGCAGGGGCGGAGCCTCTGGGGGGCTGGGAGGGTGGCACACCCCCGGCCCGGGCCCGTTAGGGGCCCAGAGTGTGAGTCTGGACCTTGTTGGGCCCAGAGGAAGATAGAACCTAACCCTCAATTTACACCATGCTGTTCTGCTCTGTTCCAACCTGTGCAGTAAATATTCAACCATTATAATCAGAGACAGTATTTACACTGCTCCTCATGATGGTGCAGAGTGGACCCAGATCCACCAAAATTAGATTCATCTTTTGCCCGACGCCATAGCTGCTCCAGAGTCATTTTACAAAAATCACACTGCACCAACAGGAAGAAAGAGCACAACTTACAATTTCACAAAATAAATCCCCAAAGGAAGAGCAATTTTGTCAAAATGTTTGTTAAATTAATAATTATATGGGTAAATTTATACATAAATGCTGTCAAAATGCATCATTATGATTAGGAAGCAGATGGAAACATGCAGCTCACAACATATTCATACACACGATACACGTGGATTTTATTCTGAAATCAGAAGTTTCAGAAAGTCGACAGAGTGATGCAGTTTCAACCCGACTTCCACACAATGACTTGTTTTGCTCAGACTTCTAAATTTATCACTGGATTTATTGTGCGATCTCACATTTCCTGCACATTCCTCCGAGCTACTCGGAGCACGGGACGAGACCGAACCGGTTCGGAGGCAGTATGGAGCCAGCCCTCTGAGGCAGGTGGAGAAAGTGGGCCTGAACACATCCAGAAGAGCCCAGTCTGCTTTGATTTAGAACTTCTTCAGGGACCAGACAAACAAAAAAACATGTTTTGCAGATCTGGTAAAAAAGCTTCCATCCAGCAGTAACTTCAGTGAGGCTGGACCGCTCTCTTTTTATTTGACTCTTCACCATTTCAACCTCTGAGCACTCATTCTCTAAGTTAAAACTCACCAGCATGTCAACCCCTTCAGTCTTTTACCTTTATAATGAGCCTCAGAAATCCATAATTTTAGCAAAAGTTAAAATAAAATAATCCGTATTAATGGCACGCGCGGGGATGGGGGGATACAGGCTGGCTGTCAGCCGCGGGTTTCAGCACCTGTGCAGGACAGAGTCCCGGGGCAGAGCAGGAAGAAATGAGGAGGGAGAGAAGAACTTATTTATTGTGGCAGAGCAGGTTGGAAAATGGTTATTTTAGGTCAGTGGTCCCCAAACTACGGCCCGCGGGCCGAATCCGGCCCGCCTCCCCATTTGGTCCAGCCCCCAGAACAATACTAGAGAGCATTTAGTTTTATTTCATATATGTGTATTTATATTTGATTATAAAGTTGGACTTTTGCAATAAAATGTTCCTTAGTTATAAACTATTTTCATTATTAACTATTATTAACTATTTCATACATACACCCATATAACGTGACATTCTGTTCCACCCTTCTGCGGTCTGTGCCCCTATCTGGCAACCCCCAGAAAAAAAATCCTAAACCCGCCCCTCTCAAAGACAGAATAGAATAATGGCGAAAAGATAAGGTAAGAGAAAATTTGATTCAGAATGCAGGGCATTTAAGCTGCAGTGGACAAATGATTATTTTTTTGTTCATCTGTCAAAAGGCAGTGGCAGTATTCAAAGAATACAATCTGTGGCGACATTATGAATCCCGTCACAAAGACAAGTATGATAGCTTGCAAGGCCAAATGCAAGCAAACAAACTCTCTCTGATTGTGCTTTCTGGAAAACAATATTTTTTTTACATTTAGGCACTCCTGCAATAGTCACACTTTTTCTGTTAAAAACTGACTCCGGCCCCCCACCAGAGAAGTGAAAAGTTATGTGGCCCTTACAAGAAAAAGTTTGGGGACCCCTGTTTTAGGTTATTTATTGTTTTAACGTCCAACAGGCTGTGAAATTTTAAATAAGTTTGAAACTAGGCCTACATTTTTTTATCCATAAAACTTAAAAATATTTGGGAGAGAATGGTCTGTTAACTTCAGTATAGGCCTACCTGCGAAATGAGGAAAAAATTGCATACAGTCCATAGGCTATAACTTGATACTTGAGTGGGACACACTGGGGCAGGAGAGACTGAGAGGTCTTGTCCAGAATAATGGCTCGTTCACACCGAGAGCGTTTTGAGCGGCAGGAGCTGCCAGTTTACATGCAAAGTCTATGGCGAACGCGCCTCAAGGGGTTGTGCGTCGCGTCACGCGCGTTATGAGCGGCGCGCAAGGAAGGCGGAAGGGGCGCAGAGCGTTTTCCATGCATGCGGTGCTGAGTTAAAATCTCTGAACTTTGCG
>NW_013952887.1:264803-267992 GCF_001266775.1 Austrofundulus limnaeus
TCCAGTGAGAGACGTTTTGCGCTTTTTGGCCGCTCAAAACGCGTTTGGTGTGAACGTAGCATAAGAGATCAAAGAGTGTCACGGACGAGTTTTCGGAGCGTAAGGTTCGTCCTATGTCCTTCAATTGTGGTGAGTAGTACTTCTTTTTGAAACTGTGTTTGTGAACCTGTGGGCCGCTGTGTCAGTTTTACTGAATTTTAGCTACTGATAGGGTACAGGTTCTGAGTTGAAATAGATAAAGCTGGTGTCAAAATGACCCGACCACTATCCGTGGTGCTGAAACTGTTTTGAATTTGTGTTGTTGAATGTTTTTTTTTCTTCTCTTGGTTGCACATCATGTCCGTTTGATGGACTTCAAAATAATAGTTGCTCTGTGGTGCTAAGTTTGTAAGCCCTGCTGTTGCAGGCATGTGTTGAATAAAATGATGTTATCATGAGCTTTATATTTGGTGTAAAGGGCCCGGTCATTTGCCCCGTCCCCAGCCCGGCTCTGATTTTTTCCGCTAGTGATCCTAAGTATGTATATTATGTAATGTAGCCATATCATTTTAGGCTTTTTAAGTTAATTTAAATAATGTCTTCTAATTTGATGCAATCATCTGCTTTCACATACCTGATCTGGATCTTGAAGATGCCTGAATGATGTCCAAAGTTGGTAGGGAGACTGACTGCTGTTCGTAGGCCATGATGGTTCCACGCATCCATGAAAAAGGCAAGTTGTCTCTGTAGTTGAGGCAGAAAAGTCCAGTGGAGAACAAACAGATGACTCTCATCATCAGGATTTAAAAGCCCTTCTCTCTCTGGGTTATAAAAGAGTGTGTGGAATAGGTCAACGACTAGAATGTAGACATCTCTCCATAAGCGTTTGATCCTGGAAGAACAAGTGACATGATTAAGAAATATAAGACAAGACGATAAAATGTTTTCACTTATAGCTATATGTTAGACATGACACAGCAGATGTACTGCTTTTGTGTGTAACAGTGTCTTTTTTCTGTGAAAACCGAAAAATAAGATTCTTAGTCGCTTAGCTGTGATGTAATGCTGAATACACAGCTGACGACCATTCAGCAGCTTATGTTTCCACTGATCTTCCTCTGTGTAAGAATCAGAATCTAGAATCAGCTGTCTTTATGCTGCTTCTCTCAGCATTTATTCTTGTCTTTAAATCTGTACAATCTGAGCTCCTCCATCTGAACAAAAAGGACTTGGCAAAGGATTCTAAATGGAAAAACAGCAGTTTTATGTTAATAACAGAGGTCTATCATTTTAGTGTTTTCAACTGAGGGGCTTTGATATATTTATTTGAAAAAATTATGGCAGAGGAAGTTCTCTGCACAGAAAGAAAAAATTATTTTACTGTTTTTTAACCAAACTGACAAATTTCTCCAGTAAAATTATTGTGTAATTTAAACACCTGATTAAATTTAGAAGATATTATGATTAACTACAARCACCTGAAGCTGACTCAGAGAACTGTGRTTTTAGAAAAAAATAAGTCAAATGTAGACACGTSTTYAAGAGACGCCCCCCCCCCTCCTCCTCCCCACTCCGCGCGGCTGCGGTCCACTCGCACCTCTGCTCCACCCGCGTGAGATTAATACAGATTTTTTGCACAAATTACAGATATTTGATGCTCATTATATAAGTCTGAAGGGTTGACATGTATGAAGTCCCGGGCAGGTCGGAGCCGCGCTGCGAGTGGACAGGTGGACATGTGTACAGGTGGACATGTGGACATGTGCGGCAGCTGCAGTCAAACTGCCCCTCGCTTTGAAACCAGTCAGCTGATGTGTCGCGGCTTTGTTCTGCTCGTGAACACAGTGTTACAGGGGGAAATGCTGCGAGGTGCTTTTAGAAATATAATATATATAAAATACGACRTAATCCTATTAMGTAATCTTATTTTAAGATATCAGGGAAGATAGATCTTCGTGATGCGACAATTATGAATCGCTTCCGCTAAAACACAGCGCAACCATAAACACAGACTTTGCATTTTGGATGTTAATAATTTTAACGTAACGTAATGTAACGTAATATAATGAGAGGAAACAAATACCCGGGAGAGCGGGTGCGTTTTATCACCACCAAGGACAAGTCGCACAAAATGTGTCTTCTGCTGTGGCCTATGTTAAATGTGATATACAACTTACATGTTGTATATCTAACAATAAAAACAAAACTATTTGTGTGTCAGCTTAGCTTGCTAGCTTGAAATCTTACCTCGAGGGTTACGACACTCTGGAGCTAAGGCCGGCGTTGCTGGCATGGTGGGAGACAAGAAACCAGGCGAGTTCAAAGCTGATGCTTGCGGTTGATTTTGTTGCCGTTCCAGGGCAGCTGCAGCTTCTCTTAGCAGCTCTGGTACAGATTTGGACATGTTTTCCCGCAGTCTCTAAATATAATC
The DNA here is from genome assembly GCF_001266775.1 of Austrofundulus limnaeus. Classification (NCBI taxonomy): domain Eukaryota; kingdom Metazoa; phylum Chordata; class Actinopteri; order Cyprinodontiformes; family Rivulidae; genus Austrofundulus; species Austrofundulus limnaeus. The sequence continues at coordinate 267,214 of NW_013952887.1, forward strand.
TTCGCGCCTTCGTCTGCTGTGGGGAAGAAATACACACCACCTTGCCCGTGGCCGTGACATCACTCGGGGTTGTGAATATAGACATTTACAGTATATAAAGGCTAGATAAGTCATCCCCACTGCAGCTGTGTGAGGACGCCGGAGACTCCACTAGTGTTTTTATATACCTCTATGATTGAGAAGTCATTTTAATTTTGTTACATGTTTTGCGGGGGCGGGGTGTTAAAAAGAAAAAGCACATTCCTCTTTGTTTTCTCTGCAGTTGTGTCACACAATGGGCAGTCTTGAAGATGAAAATGGAAACAAAGTTTGGATGATTGATTTCTAATTTTATTTATGAGTAAAACAATTCAGGTTTGACTTTGAAATGAAAAAGCATTTCCTCTAATGCACTGAAGTTTTCCGATTTCACTTTTCAAAAAGAATTTTGGTCACAGTTTTCCAGGACATGTTTTGAAAATTAAATGTCAAAGTTTGTTTTATTGAACATTTTAATTAATTTAYACTTTAAGCAGTCTTGAAGATGAAAATGGAAGCAAAGTTTGGATGATTGATTTCTAATTATATTTATGAGTTAAAAATGCAGTTTTGACTTTGAAATGAAAAAGCATTTCTGCTAATGCACTATAATTTACTGATTTGACTTTTAAAAATTAATTTTGGACGCTTTTTACCAGGACATGTTTTGAAAATCAATTGTGAATATTTGTTTTATTTAACATTTTAATTAATTTACACTTTGAGCAGTCTTGGAGAAGAAAATGAACATACATTTTGGA
>NW_013952887.1:268002-270909 GCF_001266775.1 Austrofundulus limnaeus
GAGCAGTCTTGAAGATGAACATGGAAGCAAAGTTTGGATGATTGATTTGTAATTATATTTATGAGTAAAAAATGTAGTTTTGACTTTGAAATGAAAAAGCATTTCTGCTAATGCACTATAAGTTTTCAATTTGACTTTTCAAAACGAATTTTGGTCACTTTATACCAGGACATGTTTTGAAAATTAATTGTCAATGTTTGTTTTATTTAACATTTTAATTAATTTACACTTTGAGCAGTCTTGGAGAAGAAAATGAACATACAGTTTGGATTGTTTATTTATAATTTTAGTTATGAGTCAAAACATTCAGGTACATGTTGAAAATGAAACAGCATTTCTATTAATCCATTTTAAYTATGATATTGTTACATCTTCACTTCCATACTGACGATGTAGCTCGTCTGTGCTTGCTCATTCTTTTGAACAGTGGTTGTTTTGTTTCCTCGATGTATAATTGATCACAGTCCTCCTGACACTTAACAGCATATACTATATTACTCTGTTTTGCCGTGGAACTGGATCTTTGGGGTGAACTAATCTTTGTCGTAACGTTTTGAGGTTTGAAAGTCACTGGGACATCATGTTTAGAGAATTAATGTCTCAGTTTCTCTGAAACTCCCGCCACATACAGAATGATGACTGGTTTGGGTCTGGGTTTAGGGTCTTCATTTTCAGCTGGTTGTTGGCTGGAATCTTGTATGGGTTTTTTGTCTGCTTTCTGAAAAGCCCAGTTAGGATAACGGCACTGCTCCAGGGCCTGTCTTGTGTGTGACTTCTCTTTCTCCATGGCTCCTGTGTTTGTGGGGACACTGTCTGCTCTGTGGTACAGAGTTCTGATGACTCCTAACTTGTGTTCCAGTGGGTGATGGGAATCAAAACGCAAAACTGGTGAGTGGGTTTGCGATACACGTCAGTTTCCAACCGTCCTCCATCCGAAACTGAGACATCACAGTCCAGGAACGCCAACCTGCCATCTTTTACATCCTCTTCTGTGAACTTTATATATTTATTCACAGAGTTGATGTGACCTGTGAAATGTTGGTCTTCCTGGGATTTAATTTTAACCCAGGTGTCATCAACATATCTGAACCAATAGCTCGGTGGTGTCCCTGTAAAGGACATCAGAGCTCTCTTTTCCACCTCCTCCATGTACAGGTTTGCAACAATAGGGGAAACTGGGGAGCCCATAGTACACCCATGTTTCTGCCTATAGTATTGCCCCCCATATGTGAAATCACTCTTAGGAGCAGAACCACTTTTCAGGCACTCTATCACTGATGAGTGATAGAGTGAGAGAGATTAGTGATGTCATTAATCACCTTCACAGGTGTTTCCTATCCAGCTGTCTGATGAGCGTCACTCTTAAGGAGATACTTCACTGCAGGATGACGCCGGATCAAAGAGTAACCTGGGTAGGACTTTGTCTGGCCAAAACTAGTCTAATTCTAGTCTTGTACTTACCTTGCTCTGTTTTTGCCGTGCTTTCATTTCTGATGAATTTTGAAGTCCTCGCCTCCAGTCCTAGTGGTCCTCGAAGCTTGGAAATGGCAGTATCTGGTTTAGTTCACCTGTAGCTCATCTCTGGTCTTGGCTCCCTGGTTTCCACGCAATCTGAAAAGGAAAAGGGATTAAACCCCCCCTTCACTGTAAATATCTGCACTCACCTGTATATACAGGCACTGGAAATGCTCCTTGGACTCGGCACTGCATCTGTAAATAACATCCGTAAGTCAAGCTCCTTCATTCTGCCTGGAAATTATCTAATACAAGCTTACCTGGATTCTCACACTCCTCTCCCCCTCCTCACAGATACAGCTCTTTTTTGGTGTTCGGATCCAGCAGCTTTAAGTTTTGTTCCTGAAATAATAAACCAAGTTAACCGTTATGATTTTTGCCCTGTCTGCCTAGTCCTGCCTCTGTTTTTGTTAATTTGCTTTCCACAGTTATTTCCCATGCCAAGTTCTCAATCACCACTCTGCTCCTGTCACAGCCAGTACCAATTACAGATCCACTGCTCCCCCTCCCTGATGCAATCAGCTCATTCCACTCACCTGTTCCCCTCAGTATATATTACTGCTCTCAGCCTTACTTCCCTGCCAGTTTGTCATCAGCCTAGTTCTGTTACTCACCAGCATTCCCCCCCATGCCCTGCTCTCGCCTTGTGTCCCTGAACCTCTGCCTGTCCTTCAGTCTCTCGATTTTTGCCTCAGCCCCAAACGGATTTGTCCAGCCATCTGTCCTCCTGGTATTGACCCTGGTTCAGTGTCTTGGATTTATGCCTCTCGTCTCTCTCCTTGTCGGCACAACAACACCTCGGACTTCTTGGTTTATGACCCACACCTGCCTCACGGACTTACGGATTCAGCTTCACCCCTCAAACCTGATAAATAGAACTCTCTCTCTCTCTGATCTCAACCCTTGCCTGTCCCCTGACTCTGTTTTTGCCCAACGGACCAAAACTGTCATCCAAACCTTACGGTGACATCATTGCCTGGAACCAGAACAATCTGGACTCTATCAGTGTTTCCTGTCGAACCACTTCAGTAAACACCAGCTCAGTGGTCTTAGTTACTTTGAGTTTATTCATCCAATCTTGCCTTGCCACTAACACCTTTCTCTGTCCAGAAGAAACCAGTCCAGTCCCAGTTTCCTGCCAGACAACCAACATTAATACCCTTTTGTATAATAAATATTTTAAACTGAAGACCCCTTATGATGTTTAAAAAAATTGGATCTGGCGTTCCCTCGCCCGGACGCAGGTCATCGGGGCCCCCCTCTGGAGCCAGGCCTGGAGGTGGGGCACGATGGCGAGCGCCTGGTGGCCGAGCTTTCACTCACGGAGCCCAGCCGGGCTCAGCCCGAAAAGGAGACGTAGGTCGCCCTTCCAACGGACTCACAACCTGTAGG
>NW_013952887.1:271103-272345 GCF_001266775.1 Austrofundulus limnaeus
ACTCTGGAGTTGCCTGCGGTGAGAGGCGCCGGGCAGGAGTGGGCATACTTGTTGCCCCCCCATCTTGGCGCCTGTATGTTGGAGTTTACCCCGGTGAACGAGAGAGTAGCCTCCCACTGCCTAAGGGTGGGGGGATGGGTTCTTACTGTTGTCTGTGCTTATGGGCCGAACAACAGTTCAGATTACCCACCCTTCTTGGAGTCCTTAGAGGGGGTACTGGAGGGTGCCCCTCCTGGGGACTCCCTTGTTCTGCTGGGGGACTTCAACGCTCACTTGGGCAATGACAGAGAGACCTGGAGGGGCGTGGTTGGGAGGAACGGCCCCCCCGATCTGAACTCGAGTGGTGTTCTGTTGTTGGACTTCTGTGCTCGTCACGGATTGTCCATCACGAACACCATGTTCAGGCATAAGGGTGTCCATATGTGCACTTGGCACCAGGACACCCTAGGCCGCAGTTCGATGATCGATTTTGTCGTCGTTTCATCGGATCTGCAGCCGTATGTCTTGGACACTCGGGTGAAGAGAGGGGCAGAGCTGTCAACTGACCACTACCTGGTGGTGAGTTGGCTCCGGTGGTGGGGGAGCAAGCCGGTTAGACCTGGCAGGCCCAAACATGTAGTGAGGGTCTGCTGGGAACGTCTGGCGGAGTCCCCTGTGAGACGGAGCTTCAACTCCCATCTCCAGCAGAACTTCGAACACGTTCTGGGGGAGGTGGGGGACGTTGAGTCTGAATGGACCGTGTTCCGTACCTCCATTGGCGAGGCGGCTTATCGGAGCTGCGGCCGCAGCAGGTTGTTGGTGCCTGTTGCGGCGGCAACCCTCGAATCCGTTGGTGGACACCTTCGGTGAGGGATCCTGTTAAGCTGAAGAAGGAGTCCTATCGGGCCTTTTTGGCCTATGGGACTCCAGAAGCAGCTGATGGGTACCGGCGGGCGAAGGGGCTTGCGGCTCGGGTGGTCGCTGAGGCAAAAACCTGTGCGTGGGAGGAGTTTGGAGAGGCCATGGAGAACGACTTCCACATAGCTTCGAGGCGATTCTGGTCCACCATCCAGCTTCTCAGGATGGGGAAGCAGTGCAGCACCAACACTGTTTATAGTGAGGATGGTGTGCTGCTGACCTCAACTCATGACGTTGTGGGCCGGTGGGTGGAATACTTTGAAGACCTCCTCAATCCCACCAACATGCCTTCTGTTGAGGAAGCTGAGCCTGGGGACTTTGGGTTGGGCTCTCCAATCTCTGGGG
>NW_013952887.1:274181-276226 GCF_001266775.1 Austrofundulus limnaeus
CTCCCTTCTGAAGCTGCTGCCCCTGCGACCCGACCCCGGATAGGCGGAAGAAAATGGATGGATGGATGGAAATATTTTAAATCAGTTTTTGTGTTGGGCAATTTATCAGAGCTCAAACCAAGGGTCTTAACATTAACTTTGTATTTTGGCTCTGTGTGATTGCTGCTGAATACGTTTAAGTTAGACATCTGGGTTTCTGAACTTGACAGTTTGATCCGGCCAGTATTGTCGAAAAACGATTCAGTCAATCTCTCTGAACTATCACAGCGTATTTCCAAAAATGAAGAGCTGTTACACGAACCATTGTCTCAACAGAACATGGCACAATCCAACAGAGCAACTGGGTGCCATGTTGCAAAATATTACTGTAAAATTGAATGCTTTAGCACCGCCCATCCCTACCACTGGTCCCGCTCAACCATCTAAAAATACCGCCTTTGCCGCTCACAGTCGTGAACCGGAACCTCGCATYATCCACATTTTTGAAGGTAACCCAGACTCTTGTGCAGGATTCCTTTTACAATGTGAACTGACCTTTTCTCACTCTGCACAACTTTAACTGCAAAATCTAGCTTAAGTAGAGTTAGCTCCAAAAGGTAAGGCAGTTGTATATACAATATATTTAGTGGTTACTTTCTGAGGATTTAAATCATTTCTACCAAGAGGATTTATTTTGTAAAACAAGAATGATGCCAACAATTAATGCTTAAGATTAAAACAAAGTTGCACAGTGAACACTCAGCTACAGTTAAATCTTTGTTTTTAGAGTCCATGTTTTTGTTCTACTAAATTAGGGCACATTATATTTAAAATTGACTGAGTTGTAGCTATTTTTGTGTTTCCAAAAGGTCTGTTAGCTGTGGCAATGATCTAGAATTAGACTGACTTCAAAATTATTCCGTTGTAGTAGTACACTTGCTGACTACTTTCTCGTTTTATTGAATTTGATAAGATGTTTTGCTAACAGACCGAGCCCACAGCAGGCAGGTGTGGGCCAGATCTAGTGCCAGGCTGGTACTGCTGGGTGACTGCTGGCATGGCAATTGTTTTGTAGACTGCATGTGGGCCAGGTCTGAAAATGATGGCACTTTAAGATGGCATGCTAAAACTGGTCCAGTTGTGATATGGTTTATATGGTGCTGACTCGTGCATGGACCACCTCTGGCAAACCACATCTGGGGCACCAAAGAGCTGTCATACTATTTAGCATGAGTCAAACTTTTGTCTGGCATGCCAGTTTTGCTAATGTGGAAGATGTCTCCCATATTATTGGCAAATTTTTAAAAAGAGATGTCAAGCAATTAGTTTGTTTTCACAGTATAAGTTAAAGATGTCTCTCAGCTAGTACCAGTATCTAATATTCACTGAGATCCATCCATTTTTGTGTATTTACTAGGGTTGATTATATCTGTGGCAGGCATTTTGAATGGGGTTGATTCTAGAAGTCATCCTGACTTTCTGATAGTTTAATTTATCTGGTGGTTTATGAGAGGTTTTGCTAAAGTGCACACACACATACACAAACACAGTAAAAATATTATCACCCTATTAGTTTTGGCAGCTGGCAATAATCATATTATGACGTGAGTAGCTCCATGATGTAGCAACACAGAATGAGATTTTACCCCTTTTGAAGGTTTTATTGTGTTTCTCTGACCATCAAGTCAAACCTGGTCACAGGCTCCTCATTAGGCCATTTCTTGACCATTTTTTACACACACACACACACACACACACACACACACACAATGGATTGCTTGTTACCTCTTGCACATGGACAGGGAGCCTCTCTGGTGGATTTCAAGACTCAAGACCTGATTTTGTAGCATGTACCCGTCTTGGAGCCTCATCAGTGCAGCCTATTGATCCAACGCTCATTTCCTCCAGTCCAATTACTTCACAACAGCCTCTCCTATTTAACTGCCTTTATTAATGCAGGAAGCACTGAGACTAAAAACAGAAGCAAATAGTATGTCATTAAACTCACTAAAATAGTCCTTATCATTTACTTCATTTACTTTTAAAAATAAAACTATTCAAAAGTG
>NW_013952887.1:278401-280102 GCF_001266775.1 Austrofundulus limnaeus
TCAATTATGCTAATGCTAGCTGTCACGTTCTCTCGTCCTGGCCACACCTCTGCTCTCTAACCCCCCTTCCCCACCCACTTTGATGCATTTTTCAAATTTCGCCTTGGGGCGGAGTTATCTTTTCACGGGGGGGGGGTAAGATAGACTTTAAAAACTAACCACTTCAGAACACAGTGCTTAGAAAATGTATTCACTAGGGGTATAACAATATATCGATCTGAAGAAATTTTGTAACTGATTAATTGAATATTAGATTCAGTATTGTACTTTTTACTTTCTGATCATTGCAGCTTTAAGGCCGTAACAGAAAAAGAGTTGGTGTGTTATCATGTGTTCTTTCCTTAGCCTAAACAAAAATGAATATGTGACGTCTGATGTAAAAGGTAACACTTCCAAGGGTGTAACCAGGAAGAAAGATACATTATAAGCTCTATTCATTATTATAGTACAGAAGAAGTTGTCAGTGTTTTGCAGTGTCTGCTCAGAGCAGAGCTCCCGTGTTTGTTTTGATTCGGCTCAAGGTTGTACGCTGAGGCCTGTGCTGCTCAGTGCTGAATGAACCTGACTGGAGTCAAAAGATTGAAAATAAAGTTTTAAGGAAGAAATCCAGCGGATTCCAGTTTTATTCAGACATACCATTTTGAACACATATTTTTCCAACAGATCTATATCGATATATCGATTTGAATTGTTCAAGATTCAGTTGTACTGAGGCAAAATGAAAATATCGACGATATTGTCAATATATGCTCGATGTGAATCGATATCGCATCGTATCGATAGCAGACATATGAATTGAAGCAAAATCATATCGTGACAGATTTTGTGATATCGAGAAATGTCAAATTGTCATCCAAACAAATCAATGTAGTATATCATGATAAAGCTGGTGATTTACACCCCTTGTATTCATCCCCCTTGGAAGTTTATATTTTTATTATTTTCATAAATCAGTCATGGACTACAGAAGCTGAAAGTAGACAATTTCCGCATATAGTTTTTGTCCCATGGTTTTCTTGAGATAACAACATATTTATGTCTAGTTTTGCAGAGTAAAAGTACTTAAATATGTCTTGTAAAATAGTTGCATATTTATGTTGTTATAACAAAATAACAATAACCTTTTTCTCAAGATAACGAGTTATAGTTTTCCTCTTGTGCATCATTCGGTAACCATGGATAAGGCCTGGTCCCTTCAGCTGGTCACCGATTGTTTGTTATAGTTTGTTATATCAGCAGGATCACTTAAGTGTACACAACTGTTGAGCTTCAGTTGGGCCAGCTGTCTCAAATGATGAGGGCTGATATGACAGTTATCTGTACAAGACAAACTGCAGTTCCAGCCTGTGTTAGACCTCGACAGAAGTAAAGTCTGATCAATGCCAGGTCCTCCACGATCTGACATTTTTAGCTTGAGTTTGTTCTTGACAAGGTTTTAAGAACACTGAGAAACTGATCATGAGCTTTCAAGAAAAGATAATCATCTTGTTATCTCCAGAAAACTGTTATAGTTCTGAATCCAGTCTTGTTTTGTTTGTATTTTTTAGCTCATGTTGTGTTTTCAGCAGCTCCCGTCACAGCCCTGCTCCCCCTCCCCTCACAGATCCTTTGTTAATCAGTTCATTCAACTCACCTGTGTCCTTCAGTATTTAAGCCTCTTTCTCCCACAGCTCCAGTGCCAGTTTATCATCAGCTCTGCCT
>NW_013952887.1:280261-283796 GCF_001266775.1 Austrofundulus limnaeus
CCCTCTCTCGGCACCACGACATTTCGGACTTCCTGGTTCTCGACTCCTGCCTGCCTCTCTGGACACCTCCGCCTCACGCCTCCCAGGTATTGGACCCAAGCACTGTTTTATGACCATCGAGTAAAGCCTGATCCCTTTAAGTTACAAGCTAAGGAGTTAGCTTGTTCAACCAAGTCAGACGAATTACGGAGATCTCTTCCGGGATTCCCCAGTGACGTCATCGGGACTCCGAAACACCAAGCCAATTGGATTTCTCATTACACCTTCCGAACCTCCAGGTTAGTGGCAGTAATTAATCCCAGTCAATATCAAAGTGTTCCTGCAGCCACTAACTCTATTTTCCTGTACCTAGAAAACTGAGACCTGCTGACTGGTTGTTCACCTTTTCCTGCTACCGTCCAGTTTAACAATAAAATTGTTAAATCTTCTCTGGTGTTCGGTGTTATCATAGAACTCATAAAAGAAACCATAACAGATAAACTGGCCAATAACATGAGTTCTAATCCGACACCAGAGTGGAAAGCTGGCATTGAAAACTCTATATTAAGTTTAGAGAGAACTGTTAATGATCTTTTTGGTGCCATAAAGGATTTGACTCTCACAGATCGCTCAGGTGGTCCTACAGCTCCACCTGCTGGGGTTCAAGCTACTACACATCCTGGATTAACTGCCACTGGATTTACTGCCCAACCACATAGTAATGAGCCAAGGTTAACACCTCCAGAGGTTTTTCGAGGAGAATCAGGTCAGTGCAGACCCTTTCTCACACAGTGTGAGATTCAATTTGAATTACAACCGTCAAGTTTCCCTACTGAACGTTCCAAGGTGGCCTATGTGATATCCCTTCTATCAGGCAAAGCTAAACAATGGGGGACTGCCGAATGGCAAAGAAATTCATTGATCTGTTATGACTATAAAAAATTTTCTCATGAACTGAAACGTGTATTTAATCCTGTCCTTCCCAAACATGAAGCTACCAGAGGTCTCCTTAAATTAAAACAAGGAAACAGGAGAGTAACAGATTTCATTATAGATTTTCACACCCTGGCGGCTGATAGTTGGTGGAATGAAGAGGCCTTGATGGATGCTTTCATGCAGGCTCTAAGTGATGAAATTAAAGACGAGATGGCAACCCGTGACCCACCACAGTCATTAAAGGAATTGGAGGATCTGGCAACCCGAATAGATCTGAGACTCTTCGAAAAACGAAGTGAGGTGAGGCAGAGGTCATCTAAATGTTTTTCTCCTCAGACTTCGGCTTCAAACAGATACCAAGGACCACCACCACCGGCCCAGGAACACAATGGCGTTGAACCCATGCAGATCGGTCACTCTAAACTTACCAACCAGGAGCGACAAAGACGGGTAAAGGAGGGACTTTGTTTCTATTGTGGAGGTTCGGGTCATCAGGTGTCTCAGTGTCCATTGAAGCCAAGACCAAGTAAACAGACAACTCACAGGATAAACCAGGCTACTGCACCCAAAGAACCACGTATGTTCCAACTCCCTGCTGACATCACCGTGGATGGTAAGAAGACTTTTATTAATGTTTTCATTGACTCTGGAGCAGACACTGAATTCATCGATTTAAAATTTGCATTATCCCTTGGCATGCAGATTAACAAATCCTCCGAGCATCACTGCGTGCTGGCCCTGGATGGGCACCCCCTCAGTGATTCATGCCAAGAGACCCAACYTGTCCAKTTATGYATTGGTGGCAATCATCATGAAACTKTGTCCTTTCTGGTCATTAATTCMCCYHAATTACCAGTTGTTTTAGGDVCTACCTGGTTACGTCGTCACAAYCCTCACATTGATTGGCGCACCAATAATATTTTGGGTTGGTCTGAGCAGTGTTTGGCTGATTGTTTGCATAATGCTGTACCAAAAGTAACTGCTTGTGAAATAAAGGAGGATTTTCCTGATCTAACTAAAGTCCCAGAGTGCTATCATGACCTTAAAGAGGTGTTTAATAAATCTCGGGCCACTTCGTTGCCCTCCCATCGTCCTTATGATTGCCCTATTGACCTGCTACCGGGTACCATGCCCCCTAGGGGCAAGATCTACTCATTGTCTCAACCAGAAAGTAAAGCTATGGAGAACTATATTGCCGAGTCTTTAAAGGCAGGTATCATTAGACCTTCCTCATCCCCTGTTGGTGCTGGTTTTTTCTTTGTTGGCAAGAAGGATGGCTCCCTTCGCCCTTGCATAGACTACAGAGGACTCAACGAAATCACTGTCAAAAATAAATACCCTCTCCCTCTAATGAGTTCTGCCTTTGATATGATCCAGGGAGGGAGAATTTTCACCAAATTAGACTTACGCAATGCCTATCATTTGGTAAGAATTCGCGAAGGGGATGAATGGAAGACCGCATTTAATACCCCTACCGGCCACTATGAATATTTAGTAATGCCTTTTGGTCTAACTAATGCTCCGGCTGTGTTTCAAGCCTTGGTTAATGATGTTCTGCGTGACCACATAAACATTAATGCTTTTGTCTATTTAGACGACATCCTGATTTTTTCCAAGGACCTGCCTAGCCACATCAATCATGTTTGTACTATTCTACTCCGTTTATTACAGAATAACCTTTTTGTTAAAGCTGAAAAATGCGAGTTTCATACCACCAAAACTACTTTTCTTGGTTACACTATTACACCAGATCAGATCACCATGGACACGTCCAAAGTCACTGCAGTCCGAGACTGGCCCACTCCTCTTAACCGCAAACAGTTGCAACGTTTCCTAGGCTTTGCTAACTTCTATAGAAAATTCATAAGAAACTACAGCTCTATTGCTTCACCATTACATGCCCTCACGTCTACAAACACCAAGTTTACATGGGATCAAAAGGCAGAAGACGCATTCTCCAAACTTAAAACTATGTTCATCTCGGCACCTGTTCTCAAATTTCCAGACCCTGATAGGCAATTTATTGTTGAAGTCGACGCCTCTGATACTGGGGTTGGTGCGGTACTAAGCCAAAGACATCAGGATGGTAAGATTCATCCTTGTGCTTTTTTTTCTAAGATCCTAACCCAAGCAGAGAGAAATTACGACATTGGAGATCGAGAACTACTGGCTGTCAAGCTGGCCCTGGAGGAATGGCGTCACTGGTTGGAGGGGGCCAAGCACCAGTTCATTGTTCTTACTGATCACAAGAATCTGGAATACCTTAAAGCAGCTAAAAGATTGAATCCTCGCCAAGCTAGGTGGGCTCTATTCTTCTGCAGGTTTAACTTTGTTTTATCTTACAGACCTGGGACTAAGAACGTAAAGCCTGATGCTCTCTCGAGAATCACGGAGAAAGACCAGACCAACGTAGAAACGGGGTTCATTCTTCCCGAAAGGGTCCGTCTGGCATTGACGCAGGTCGAGAGTGAGGTCAGAGAGGCCCATCAGAACTATCCACCTCCCAAGGAGTGTCCAAAGGGTTTCCTGTTCGTTCCGGACCATCTGGTGGCCAAGGTACTCAGATTCTGTCATGCATCATCACTTTTCTGTCACCCAGGAATTTCAAAGACCCTAAGTA
>NW_013952887.1:287434-293421 GCF_001266775.1 Austrofundulus limnaeus
GATGTTTATTGGTGAGGGAAGAATTTTTATTTTATTTTTGTATAAAATATTTATTTTCCAAATGTTGAAGGAAACTGTTTTGTTACTGCTTTATTGTCTGCAAACAAAAGTATTGATTGTTCCAATAAAGTATTTTGTTGTCATGTACAATGTTTGGCGAAATTCTATCCTAGATCTTTTGGATCTATTCAAATTATGAAGCTTTAAAAGTATCAGTATTGGTATCGGCGATACTGGCCCTGTATTTACTTGGTATCGGATCAATACCAAAATTCCCAGTATCGCCTACCTCTAGTCACAGGTATCTTGGTGATTTCTCTCACTGTCTCCCTTGTGTGAAAAAGTTCAAAAGTTCAGGTGGCCACCCAGGGGCTCAACAACGACAAGGTAGGGGCTCAGGAGGGCGATCGTGGACACGGCCACAGAGGAGGAGGAGCTCTGGCAGACGGACGTGGATCCGACCGTGTCAGAGGCGGAGCTCTGGAGGACGGCCGTGGATCTGACCGTGTTGGATATGGAGTTCTGATGGGCAACCTGGAACTTGGCGATGGCAAGGATGGAACTCAGGAGGGCGGGCTGAAAGCCCGGCCGCGGAGGTACTTGGGGGGGCCGGCAGAGGAGATTCTGGAGGGGCCGGCTCTGGAGTCACTGCAGGAGCCGGCTCTGGAGACAAAACACTGCAGACGGCGAGGACTCAGCTGCAGGAGGCGAGGAGTCCTCAGCTGCAGACGGCAAGGAGTCCTCAGCTGCAGACTCTGGCTCCGGCTCTGCCTCCGTCCCAGGAACAATGACAGGCTGGAACGACTGATCCATCTGAGCAGCAGTCACGAATACCACCAGAGCAGCCAGGGTGGTCACCACCACCTCCCTCCCCTCATGATCCTCCTCACAAGAGGTAAATGCGTCGACCCTCTGAAGTACACAGGAAGCAGTAGAGGCATCGACTGTCTGGGGAGCGCAGACGGAAGTGGAGGCATCGATCCTGGCTGGAGCGCTGGTAAACGTGGAGGAATCGATCCTCTCGGAGGTGCTGACAGCACAGGAAGTAGAGGCATTGATCCTCACCGAAGCACAGACATTATTAGGTCTCAGGGGCCCTCTTGGAGGTGGCACAGGAGGGAGAGGCATCCAGGACTTCCTCGGAGGTGGTATTGGAGGAGGCGGTGCCCGGGACCCTCTTGGAGAAGACGATGGGGGAGAAATCCGAGACCCTCTCGGACCAGGCGTGAGAGGCGTCGGGGATCCTCTTGAACCTGGCGTTGGAAGGCGGAACTCTCTGGGAGAGAGAGGGCCAACAAGTGAAGGAAGAGGAGCCGATCTGAGAGTCAGATGGGTTCCAACAAACCGAGTCCTCTGCTTCTCCTCCTCAACCAGAAGAGGTGACAGGAGAACCTCCACTCCCGAACCACGACCTCTTCGTCCATGTCTCCGTGCTGGATTTCTTCTTTTTTCTTCACCAGGTGCAGAGAGGTAAGAGTAATTTCTTATAAACTCAAAATAACTTATTCTCCCGGTGAGTCCATTAAATGGCTGATTCATTCTGTTAGGTTTTAACTAGGAATGAACCCAAATCCAGGCGGAGAATAAAGATTAGCAAAAATGAGAGCATTTATTATAAAAATAAAACAAAAAGCTGACGTGGCAGCATATACAAAAAACTCAAAAGACAACGGGGAGACGAAGAGGAGAACCAAACAGTTGATAAACATCAAACAATGAATCAGCAAGGGTGTGGAGAAAATAACCAGTATTTAAACTAACAGAGGGAATGAGGAAATGATGAAAACCTGGTGGAAGGACTGACTGAGGATGACTGAACAGGTGAGGATGATTAACTGATAATTGACTAGGAAAATAGACTGAGGATAACTGAAGGGTGGAAACATGGGGAAAACACAAAAACAACAAAACACACATCCTCACAATGGGCCTCATGCAAGAACCGTTCGTATGCACAGATTTGTTCTTAAATTGTGCGTACGAGTGAATTAGGAGAATTTGTGGCATTCACCAATGTTTTCATATTCTAAGATTTTTTTTCAGATACAAACAAAATTCACGAGTGGTCCAGACCTGTCAAATATTTTACGAGCAGTCAGTCTGCTGTTTTTCAGACTGATTTTCTTCACTAATAACTTTATATTTCACTAGTTTGAAGATATTTTGAGTTGAAAATAAATTACACTCCATAATTATGTTGACAATAGGCTATTCTGCTTGAATTAGAGTTATAATTTTAAATGTAATAATTAGGCTAACAATATAAATTGTCCGTCCGGCCGGATTATCCGGGATCGGGTCGTTGGGGCAGCAGGAGACCCCGCTCACCCCAGCGACACTTTCCAGCTCGTCCTGGGGGACTCCGAGACATTCCCAGACCAGAGAGGATACATAATCCCTCCAGCGAGTCCTGGATTTTCTCCAAAGTGCCAGACATAATTTGAAAACATTTTAAAATGCTTATTTTAGAACCGCAACTGAGACCGCTTGAGCGCGCGGGAGTGGGGGGGTGGTACGGTGCGCAGCGCCGTGGCTTCTGAATAAATGAAAATGATTTAACACAGTTGTTTGTACTTTTAGCAGCTCTTTTTATTCCACAGATGAGCTGCTAAATATAACAGATTTTCTTTTCTGGATCTCTGACAGCAGGACTTCAATCTCTGAACTCGTAAAGTTCTTCTTTTTAATTTTCGCTGTCATTTTCATGAATGGACACTTCCTGATATCTGAGGCAGGAAACGTAGTCTTATATGGTCTTTTTGGGGTGGTAATTATGCTAATCTCCTCTCGCGTGCACGTGCAGCTGGATACGAACAGGTGGAATTTACTTAGCTCATTTACACCCTTTTCCTGAAGATAGAAGAGTTTGTTGAATCTGACGTGGCATGTTCGTACGAACCCTTTGTACGAACAAAAGTAAGAGAAATTTTGGATAAGAATACGAACATGTTCTTGCATGAGGCCCAATGTGTTGTTATTAGAGACATTTTTTTGTGAAGGTTTTCTTTATTTTAAGGGTGTATTCACACATGACACATTTGGTCCACTTTAAACGGACCAGATTTCATCTCCCCTGTTGGTCCGGACCTTTTACGCAGGTGTGAGTACACTCATGCTAACCTTGGTACAGACCAAACAACCAGACGGAGACCTGTATTGGAGGTGGTCTTGGTCCGCTTCCAAGTGAACTCTGGTGCGGTTCGCTTCTGGTGTGAAGACAGACCTGCCTCAAACTGAACCAACTAAATGAAACATGCACCTTTTTGGACTTCATGAGTCACTGTCCGTAGCTTAGCAACATCAGCCCTCCAGTGTTGTTAACACTAATACTACGCTATAAACAATGAGCTGTTGTGGGTCAGAGAACGCGAAGCATCTTGTCTCCTTTAGGTTGCAGCATGCATTTGACAACACTGTCCCAAAATTGTAAGTATAACCACAACTGAATGAGCTGCTCTTGATATTCTTATAGTCAGTTTTTTGGGTCTGTGCTGTCCTGCCCTCATCATTTCTGTCCAATGTGAGCAATAACTGTCACCTGCATGGCTTTTTTTTATTAAATAATGTCCACTTTTAAAAAGCACAATGTGAATGGAAACAGCACAAAGGGAAAAAATAAAAGTTTTTGGATTGAAAGGTGGCATGTGCCCTGATTTAAGAAATGCTTGGCCTTTAGCTGAAGGCATGAGCACAAAGGAACATATTATCTGAGGACTATCCCCAGTGACAAAATACTGTATGTGCTCATGATGAGTAATACTGGAGACAAGAAGTCTGAATGTTTTAAGAACATCATTTTGTTTTAGAAAATGGTCCAACAGTGAGGTGTTTTATTTTTTTTAAATATTATTTCTGTTTCTTGCTGCCTTTGCAGAAACTGAGGGGATTTTTGTTTGGGGTTGATGATTGCATTTTGTGCAATATGATTTCTCTGGACAAAATAACAGGTTTTCTGCTGTCTCTGCTTCTGTCCATCATGACGGTGATGATCATTATCACACAGAAGAGGAGCAAATGTAAAGCAGATGTACAGCTGGGTTTTTTTTACCACTGCCAAAACCCCTCCTTAACCTATGATACTGGAACAGGATGTTGGACAGGCCAACAAAGAGGATTAACATTTCATAACAGACAGTGCATGTTTTTTAGCTGGCTTTGCCAACCAAAAATTCCATCATGGTGCTTTGAGACCTGCAGACTTCCACATAAAGTGCATACAGATGCAGGGAAAAGGCAATCCCGGGAGGCATTTCACAAGCAGAGATGAATAAAATACATTTACTGTCAGTTTAAACCTTCAAAGTAACTTTTGTACCACTTCTGGGTAAGCAAAAGTATTTTTCCATGTGTGTTTCTGTGCTCGTTCATTTGTATTTTTAGCAAAATATCTCATAAATCACAGAATAGATCTTAATAAAACTTTCAGAAGTAATTGTGTGTTCAGACTCAACCCAATTCAAGATGTCCAACTGACCTTAAACCACAAAAAGGCTATAATTTAGTCTATTTTACAGATATTATGATAATATTTTGTATAACTGTAGCTGAGCATTATCCTCAATACATCAAGTAAAATGGGAATAACATTTTCATTTCTCATCATAAGATGTTCTTAGTCTAAAAGTTTGGAATGGGAGGCAACAGGAATTATGCCTTCCTTCAAGAAATGCTAAGCCTTGAATTCTAGTTTCTTTTTATTTTAGTGTTTGTAATGTAGAGTCACAATGCTACTTTTCTACCCAAATACCAACTGTCAGCTGCATGCTCCCAATTACACTGTCTGCCAGTCAGTAATGGGACACACGAGAGCTTCATTAGACTCCCACTGTTACAAAAAAAAAAAAAAAAGGGGGACAAAAAAAGGACGTATACGTACAAAAGCACTACAATAACCAGACACATGGAGGATAAATACTCTGCATTCCTTGTTCGCAGTCACACACATTTACACACAGGACATACTAACAGAAAACCCGTTTTTCAAACTCAAGAGTAAAGGTCTTTGGCATCTTTGTTCCTGAACATCTGCTGAAAATGCCCTTGAGCAAGACATCTGTCATCTTTAAAAAGACAGACAATCTCACCCTCTGACTACTTTAGAAGGGGCATATATGAGCACACACACATACACACATACACAAAACCAACTAAAAAACATAGAGCGGTGGTGTCCAAAGTCAGTCCTCAAGGGCTGGTGTCCTGCATGCTTTAGGAGCTGCCCTTGTTCAACACAGCTGAACCTAAGGAGTGCCTAATTTTATTAGGCCTCTGCAGACCTTGATGGCATACCGAGGAGGCCTACTAATTAGGCACTGTAGGTTCAGCTGTGTTGAACCACAGCAACTCCTAAAACATGCAGGACACCGGCCCTTGAGGACTGACTTTGGAAATCACTGACAGAGAGCATTTCACACAACTTGTCTCATTTCTAACCACAGCATATATTCCAGGTGCACAATGAATATTTGCATGCATGTCTGACTAGGAGGAGACCCTGGAGATAATCCAGAACACTCTAGAAAGTTTATGGTGCTGATTTATAAAAATTCCAAATAATGAGCACTAAATAGCTGGGCAAATTAAAAAGTAGCCTGTGCTATTAGTGTTGCATGCCATTTATTAAGACTGTGCGCGCAAATAATAACAGGTGCAAATGTGGTACAGACATGATACTTCCATCGGATTTTAAAAACATAATAATTTGTCAACTAAATCATGCATCACAGCACAGAGATCTACCAGCAGAGAGGTGTGCACAGACATGACGGGTGCAGAAAGTTATTCTCACTTTTTTAAAGAATAATGCTAGCATGCAATCATTGTAGTGCAGTCTGTATTTGGAAAAAGATTCAGGAAGGAAAAAAAATAACCTTTGTCACAGTTTTGGATATCGACAAAAAAAATTTACAAAATAAAAAAACAGGACCACAGCTGAGACGGACATTATATTTACATTTTAAAGCTGCAGCTATATGTTTTAATTATAT
>NW_013952887.1:293431-309314 GCF_001266775.1 Austrofundulus limnaeus
ACACATGGGTTTGGCCTAGTGCATATTATATGCTGTGTTCTGCTGACGCCTGGGAGCGGCAAGCAGACAGAACATTCTTGATTGAGTTCTGTGTGATTGTTGCTCACAATAAAATCATATTTTGATTATCACATACGCAGACTTTTCTCGCATTATTCCGACGTGTTTCTGCATTTGCCACAACAATATATATTATGTAATTACTGTCACAATGCTGGAGCAGAGGAGATAACAGCAAATGAATCACTGCGCAACACTTGCCTTTCAAACATGCTGAATTAAGATGCAGGAACAGCAGCCGGAACGTTTCAGGTTTGACATTATGTGTGTAAAATGTTTATATATCTGCATATCCTCCTCCCACTATTTTACGTTTGATAATCATCATAAATTCTGCATATTCATGAAGACAAACACGCTAAATGGATTACATCTGTTGTTTTGCTCATTTGACAGACGCAGCACCATTCATAAATCAGCTTTATTTGCCCTATCAAGTTTGAGCGTCTTTTTTCAGGCGCAAAGCTTTGATGAATCAGCTCCAATGGCTCTAAGCTGTAATGATGGAAGGAAGTGCTGTTCTTCTGAGAAAGTCAGCTCTTGTGGAATGGCTCCCAAAGTCTCTCTCTTTTTTCACTCTCAAATGGCTCTTAACTTAATCATCTGTAGCTATATACTTTATCTTAACTTGAATGAATGATTTGTGTTGATAACTCCTTTCACATTTAGTGTTTTTATGAAAAGCCTTTCATTTGACTAAGTCATACCTGCCAACTCAGAAGGGAGGAAAAGGTGATAAGCTTAGTGCTTAAACTATACTTTTTCCAGCCATTTGAAGAGCACTCTTGTAAATAATTAAGATTAATAATATAAAATAGTTAAATATTTATTGAAAAGTATAGAACAGTGACTTATAACTCGTTTTTTAGGTGAATATTTTCTGAGATCATACTTCAGAAATGTTCTACTTTAATATAATTTTTCTATTCTTTTTTACACACTGAACATCATGAGTTTGTAACAAAACAGACTACCTTGAGAAATCTACTAACACACCAACCACACATACAACTTGGTCCAATTTGTTCAGTTACTTTACTTTGTAACAATTGCCCTAGTTTACCTTACCTGTATGTGCACAAGTAATGTTCACGTGGATTTATGGTTTCATGGAGGTTTTGGATTTCTTCATCATATTTTCTGAGGAGTTATTCTATATTACAGAAACTTCAAGAGAAGCAAGAAAATCCTCATTTTTTCCAATGTTCCATCCTCATTTTCTGTAAAACAATAGTATCTGCTGTGGTGACACCTCTGATAAAAATGTCACGATATTGATACCAAGATGATTTCAAAGAAGTTTGTAACTTCCGAGAAACACTCAATTTCATCTGGGCACGTTATTTTCAAGCAATTAAAACAAACCTTTAAGTTACTCTGATCATTTGTAAATGTCAGTTTGTTCATGTGAGTTTGGGTTTCTTTGTGATCATACTGTCATTTGAGAAAACTCAGCCAAAAAAATGCAAGATTGGATTATTCTGTAGGCTCTTCGTGACAATAGAATAGTCTTTGGTTGACCCAGTTTATTCAAGTTAGAGTTCACAGACGAGGAGCATAATTAAATAATAGTCAGGATGGAGGATGGAGGCAAAAACAACAACAGTGTCCTACATAAAGAACATAGGTTTTAAGCAGTCTGGTTTTTCTCAGTTATTTATCAAAAACACATACAAATATTATTTATGTAAAAAAGTAAAAAAAATTTAGGAAAAAACCCCCCAGATGCAAACAAAGATGTGATTTCATCACTAACAGTGAATAAATCTGTTGCATTATTAATGACAGACATTATTAATGTAACTCTTTCATGAGTGTGAAATTGTTCAGTTTGAAAATATGTAGCTATATTTTAAATGCCATCTCTAATCCCGCTTGCACAAACTTAGCAATATTTTGTCAGTATGAACACCTGTTGTTTCACACATTTCAACAGAAGAATTTATGATGATCTCCCATTCTCACAAAAGTCTAATTTATATATCGAGGATGTTGGCTGTAAATTAGCCTGGTAAAAATCAGCCCCTTGTTCTTCGCTTTGCTTCGTACAGAGGGTCTGGACTCTCTGCTATTGTGAAGGGATTGCTTCCTGGAGGCATGGCCTCTGTTGAAGTTTAAAATGATTGAATCTGATTTACCCAATCGCTAATGACTGGCCACGACACGTGAGAATATTGCTTTGCTTTATTTACTGAGAGCAAGCGAACGTTGTGCTCACCAGATAATTAATTCACCAGATAATTTAGAGGTGGTCTGTTCGGTGAGTTTCACCACTCCAGGAGCTGCGAGCTGACAAACTTTTTTGTCCTGAGCCCACTTTAACACCGCAGTCAGTTAACGACTCACATCGGTGCTGATATCTCCAGCCATAACACCAACTACAGACGGTCGATTTTAACTAAAGAGCTCCTGTCCGTCTGTCTCAGGTTAGTGGGCGACATTCAGGAAACCATCACATGGAAAAATGAGTCTCTCTGATTGGTTAACAATTAGCGACCTGGCGCGTTGAGCAGCAAAAGTTCAGATTTTTGAACTTAAACATCGACTGCTTTGGATGCAACACATGCATGTCAAACGCTCAAACCGCACCTACTGCTTCACACTGCACAGCACTAAATGTGCTAGACGCGCCGCGAGAACCTAATGGGCTCGACACACGGGGAGCGACAAACTATAGCGATCAATGGCTGTCATCGCAGCCAGGGTGAAACCCGACACGGGACGTGATAGCAACAGCTGCGTTGCAAATCGCGCTATGGAGTCGCTTGTCTCCAAGCAATCTGACTGGTTGTTTTCTACTCGTCATTTATTTGCGGTTGGGAAAAAACAACAGTGCACTACCGCCACCAACTGGTTTTGTCAAGAAAATAAATATTATTATCAATATTGTGAGTGATTTTGACATTTTAAAAGCAGTCTGTATCAGACAAGGCAACGAGGATGAAGAGTCAGAAGATTTTACTGGAATTGACTGAAATATTGCTGTTAAGTCTACTCTACAAAAGAAAAAGAAAGCCTTGGGTTCATCCTATATTACAGATAAGGAAGCAACATGGGGAATATTAACATTTGATGACAGATCTCAAGGCTGATCCAGATAAATTCAGAGCCTACTTTCATTTGAGCCCTGAACTTTTTTCCAAACTACTAAACATGGTAACCCCCAAAATTAAGAAGATTCACACAAACATGATCAGTCCTGAAGAACGGCTTGCTATCTGTTTGAGGTATGTAATTTTTAATATGTTTAAGCCCATAATATTTATTTTGAATGCTAGCAGTTACAGTATATTATAACTCAGGTGTAGCAGTGTATGGTTGTTTAGTAAAAAATGAACAGCACATATGACAAATCTAATTATTTTAATGAGATTTACATATTGCACTTTTACAAATAAGGCAACAATTCAACATTTGAGTGTTTTAAATATTAAACATATTTTTATAATAGTATCTGGAGCTGTAAACATACAGTGCAAATGAGTGCAATATCATGAATCACTAAAGATGATAAGAAGATAATCATCCTTCTCCAAACTCAAACTTGTGGAGCACTCTCATTTCCATCTTGGCTTCAGATTTTCAGGCTCCCATAAGCCGTCTGAGAATGGGCAAAAGGCTTTGGAGGTAGAGCTCATCTTCATCTTCAGCAGTACGTTGGATATGGGCTCGAATATTGTCTGCTGAGGATGGACTCCTCAACGCTGGTCTGATCAGGCCTTCTCCGTTTCACTGGGTTGGTCTTTTGAGAGGGTGGCGTTTCCTGAGCTGACAGGTCCAGGCTGCTGGAATCACTAGTGGTCTCACTGGTTGTAGTGTGCTGTAGATCAGCATCCACACCATATTCACCCTCTGTCACAGGCTCCAGGGTTGATGTTATCATCTCCTCTTCCTCCTCCTCCTCCCTCTGTGGGTCATCCGCTGTTAGGTTGCCACTTGTATCACGCTCCTTTATATAAGGCTTCAGGAAGGACATGATGTGGAAGTACTTCCATGTCTTCTGGTCACCAGCTGCTGAGCCACTTTTCTTAGTTTTAAGAGCTTTACAGTCTCTAATGAAAGTGTCTCTGAGGTTTTTCTAATCCTTTTTGACCTCTTCACCTGTAAAAACAAGATCAAAATAAGTCAACACCATACTTACAAAAACATATATTAGGAACTTTAAAAAAATGTAATTTAGATTTAAGTCAGTGAATATTTGTACTATTATACTATTTGTACTATTTATACTATTGCTTTTAACTGTACCATAATTTCTTATTTATACATTTTCTTCAGATTCCTTGCAACAGGAGATTTCTTTGCAACCATTGGGTTCAACTAATACAGTATGTGGGAAACTCAACTACTGGAAAGATTGTCGTTGACGTCTCACAGGCCATTTGGGATGTGCTGCAACCTGAATACATGCCAGAGCCAACAACAGATGACTGGAAAGCCATTGCAGAGGGTTTCAAAACAAGATGGAATTTCCCAAACTGCATTGGTGCACTAGATGGGAAACATGTTGTGCTAAAAGCTCCTCCATCCTCTGGCTCCAAATACTTCACATTCTATTGTCCTTCTACGACACATCATGAGGCCATATCCAGGCCATATCCAGGGAGACAGCTACAAAGAAAAGAGAGGTGCTTCAACTACTGCTTGTCTTATGCCAGGAGAATAATTGAAAATGCTTTTGGCATCCTTTCTACCCAGTGGCGAATGTATCGCCGTGCTCTGGGTATCTGCCCAGGAAAAGCTGATTCTGTTGTGAAGGCAACGTGTGTTCTTCATAATTACATGCGGCAAAATAGAGAAATGGAGTGAGGGATTCCACAGTTGCCACCCACTGACAACACAAGAGATGCTGGTTTGGAGGCCATCACCCAGACTGGCTCCAACAACTCAAGCAGAGAGGCAGCTTCAATCAGACAAAAATACTGTGACTACTTCAACTCGACAACTGGAGAGGTGCCATGGCAACATCAAATATCATAGACGGGTTTAAGACATTTTATTTTTTTCCCTGGCATGGTGTTGAGGACAATTCACCATTTTAATGTAATTAGGGAATTCACAGACAATTTGTCCAAAAAATGACTGAGCTTTATTGGTTTGTGGAGTCTTTAATATATGTTCAGATAAGTTTATATGTTTAATTAACTATTGTTTTATAATATAACTGAAGAAATTTACAATTATTACAGATTAGTACTGATTTCAGAAATAACACCACAGTATTAGGGGTTTCTTTTTATAACATTGTTATAATGTTTGATCTATTATGTATTAATTGAAATAGGGTAGATACATGTCCAAATTATTAACAACACATAATTAAAAGTGTGAGTTTTTTTTTTTTTTTTGTTAGTTTAGGGTAACCAGGCCAGGAAATTGTTCAACAGTAGGGGGGCTGATGTAGACTGCTACTAGGGTTGTCTATTTCAGGTTTGCCAACTGCTGTGCATTGTGCCAGATTTCCTGAGCTGGGGTTACGTGTATACGTTAATAAAAATGTCTGATAAATTTATAGAGGAGCTGAATAACTTTCAACAGGGCTCTTTGGGTGTGATCTTGTATCTGACTTTTCAGATTTACCTTGAGGATGTAGAGTCTAAACATGTAAAAATAGAGAAGGATGTGTTTATGCAGATGTGTAAGGTATTGTTATCTGAGGGTGAATATTCGCAGTTAGATTTAGCAGCACCCACCCCTGCAGCTGTTCAGAGAATTGTTTGTAAATTGGAGCGTTCTTAGCAACAGGGCTTAAAAACAGATGAATCCAGGACAGTATTACAGACTAAGATAGCTCCAGAAAAGGAAAAGATTTATAAATACTGGCGCCGGATGTTTAGAATTATGACAGACGTTCTGACCTGTTCTGACCTCCAGTAAAGAGGGTGAAAACAAGACCTTGACATCTGACAAACTTTTCACACACACTCAGACTACACATTGTGATGCAGCTGACGAGAGGAGCTCTCCTGAAGGAGCCTCTGAGACAAAACAGGATCAGGTGACAACGGATGTGACTGAGACTGAGCAGAAAAAAGACAAGACTGACAGCAGGAGTCCATACAAAGAAGTAGTTCAAATGTTAGCTAATGCAGAGAAGCTAATGCCTGTTTATGACTTGTGGATTGAGCATGTGGTCCACTTTATTAATAAACAGGTGAAGGACAAACAGGATGAGCAACAAGAGATGAGGAACTTAGAGGCACAGTTAGCAGTAGCTAAGCTGAAAGATCTGAGGGACAAAGTGGACCAGCCAAAAGAGAAGTGTGCAGTACAGATGCCTCAACTAGGGGAAATGCATCAGACAGGCCCACAGCAACAGGTTTTGCTGCAGGGAGCAGAGGGGCTGAACAATAATCAGCCTCAAAATTATCAGCGTCACCAATACCTGCCTGGTAGAAGGAGAGGTCAGATAGAGGGTCGTAAAGAAGTTTAGAGTTGCAAGACGGACGCGTGTTTTGTGTGTGGGCTCTTGAGCTTTTGCACCTCCATATTATCTACCACAACATTTGCCACAAACAACACATATTGGTCACTAGGAATATTGTCAAAATAAGTTTAAGACAACTACTGAAAATGGAGCTGAAATATGGGAGAAAATAAAAATAAAAATAAAAGCAGTAAATAGATAAATAAGTACTAATTGAAATTGGGAGGTACTAATTCCTGTGATTTCTGAGATTTTTGTATTGAGCAGGTACTTCACTGCTGAGAAGGACTGTCCGTGGGAAAGATGCAACGATGGTCAAGCAGGAGAAAGACTGCATTATTTAGGGGTTCACGTTGCATAAGGTAAAATATTTTAGAAAACAAAAGGTAAAAGGAGCAGGTTGACCTGACAATCCCATTCACAGAAAACACAGGTGGCTGTGGAAAAATTTGCAGTAATGACTAGACTAGGATGGCACTTCTTACAAACATATTATGGAAAAAAGGGTGTTGTTCAAAAGGGTATGCCCTAATAAATAGGATAGTGGATGATAGAAAAATGTAAAACACAGGTGTCAGCAGATTAGTTGTAAGACATTAAAATAAAGTAAATAAAACAGAACAAAATAGAATAATATAAGAGATACATAAATGGAAATAAAAAGGACTTAAATGTAAAGATTGAACAATTGTTTAAAACATTGCTTTTCATAAACAAGAGGTATAGATAATTAACAGGAGTAATGGTGCATTGGGTGTATAGTTTGAGTGGGGCAGTAGTGGACACTCTGCTAAGATTTGTCTGATAATGCATGTGATCTCATCTGTGCAGGGGGGCATCATACCACTGAGTCACTTACTTGATAAAGTCAGTGATCCTTCAGTACCAGAAAATTAGCATAGGGGGTTGGTGTCGGGACCTCTTGTCAGATGTTTTTGGTCATAAATCTCGTTTTTGGTATATGGTGGTGTGGGTTTTTTCCTGTTGTGGATGAGTGGTGAAAACGTGCAGTGAATTCAGTGGGCCGGTTTTCTGAGGAAGACCATATAAGACACAAAAGGCCAGAAACATGGTGGACTGATCTGCGGAGCACTTCTCTTGTGGACATGCTGTGGCACACAGGTGGAGCAGAGACACTGAGATGGGGCCATCGTTCCAGCTAGATGATGGTCTAAAGAGAACAAACGTGGCAACCCAGAGGGTCCTACAATGTGCCAGATGAAAACCTGTGGACTGTGAACTCTGAACTCCGGTGGGGGCACGGAAAGACTGCCTTGCGAGCTGGGCAACATTGTTCTCCGAATATGAAATGAATCAGGAGGATCTGTGTGTGATGAATCTGCTCTCTGTTTGCAGGGGGAACAGTGCTGCCAGGTGCTGGATGTGAGATTTATAGACGGCTTGGTAATGGAGAAGCTGAGGGGAGGTCCGGGACACCTAATGAAAGAGCTGGAATATAGAAGTAGGATATTAATAATGTTGCATGTAAATAGTTGTGTATGAAATGACGACTTGAGGGGGTGATGATGTTTACCCTGTACAGATCAGGATGAGTAGTTTATAGCTGGCTATGACTGATGAGGAATGTCATTTTAAAAATGATTTTGGTTAACTGAAACATATACAAACTGATTAAACTTCAAGTACACTGTAAACACTGATAAAAAATTGACTGACTTAAAAGTAAATAAGTAAATAAATAACTGAATATATTCTGTAATGGAAAACCTAAAATTATTAAAATTTGATGTGACACTGAATATTATTGATGATAATATGTAGAGGTAATTGAATAGATATCACATTACCAACATTAAAACAGGTAAAGTTTTATGTTTAGGAAGTCAGCTTTAAAATTAGTTTGTCTGATGTTAAAAGCAGGGGACTTAGAGTATTTAAAGTGCTGTAGTTTTAAGTTGTTAAATTCTAAAATCTTAAGAAATGCCATATACAGTACACACAAATGGGTTTAATGTGTGATAGTTGTGATGAATTTATTCAAGGCTGATAATAAAGACTAAGAGAAAATGATTGAAAAATGACATAATTATTTAGGTGTATTGATTCACCCTACTTATAAACCTATTTATAAATATACATAAATAACAGTGGTTGAGTCAACAAGGATAAGGCGACAGGTCAAATTAAAGTATGGGAGTATAAGTTATAAGCAGGACTATAATAAAATAAGGTGGAAAACTTATACTATACAAAAAGCCAAAAGCTTTTATAAATAAATAGGTCTTAATTTTAGCTTTATATACGGTGAGGTTAGAGGAAAATTTAATATATGGGTATTGTGACTACATCAGAGTCTTTGGAAGTAAATAACAGCCGAGAAGGAAGACAGGGTTGATTGATTATTGATAAACACAACATGTTTTGTACAAGCAAAGGGAGAGAAATAGCGAACTGAGTATTACTGATGGGTAAAAGAGAGACCATTTGGGTTTTAACTTCATACAGCTTTAAAAGAGGTACAGAGCTAAATTTATTAGTTATGGTAGATTAGTGTTTGTAGCCTAGTGGAAAATGTAAGACATATTGGTTGAATAAACATAAATAAAGTTAACCAAATAGAGAGAATTAATATTCAAAAAGTCAGCGTAGGCATAAAAAAAATTCAGCCCTCAGAGGTTTAAATGTTATGGTGGATTTGCAGGGCGGATCTAAAATGTTTCTATACCACTGGTTGTTACTGGTATGACAGGTTTAGCAGCAGGTTTCCTTACTGTGCCAGCATCTGAATCAGGTTTGACCAGGTGTTGTGAGTGACTGGACTGTTTACAGAATCATAATTTGGTGTGGATTTAATACTTCCAAAATCAAATTGAAATAGTCGGACTTACCCTAATAGCTGCTGTAAGATAACCAGCTGATTCTCTGATAGTCGGAATAGAAAACTGTTTTCTTTATTAGTGTATGGAACCTATAATGGTTAAATGGACGAATGAGCACCAACACCCCTATAATGACATTAATATTTCGAAATAAAAATGATGGCTAGTAATTGGATTTGCTGCAGCATAAATTCATAAAACCGAAACTATTTAAAATATTTAATAAACATTTTATCAAGGTCTACAGGGGGAATAATTGATGGGATTAGGGGTATTATTGCTGTTTTAAATGTCGTCATAATAAATGATAACTTTTTGTTTTACTGGAAATAAGTGTGATGTGGACCAATCAGAGAAACTTACCTGTACAAAGGGGGAGGAGAATGTGTAACTGTATGAGGGGGAAATGGAGACGTCACATCTCCCAGAATACACCTGGAAATTTGAAGGTTTTTAAGATGTGTTGTAGGTATATAACAAATTTGTTCAATGATAAAAAAAGATCAATTAAAATGTCATACAGCAGGTAGAGATATCAGTTCAATCCCAGTGAAAGAGGTGGTGATTCTGTTTCATCGTTGCTCTGTGAATAGATCATTCAGAGCAAGGTTTTACAGGTCATGACAAGCCTTGATGGGTGAAACTGATATGACAAATATATTGGATGAAAGAAAAAGACTGTTTCCAGTGCGAAAATAACATGTATGATGTTAAACTGTATCATTTTGACTGTGTCAAAACATAACAAATTCCACAGGTCTCGAGTTTGTAGTAATAACATTTTGGCTTACAGGTGGAAAATTACAAGGTTTCTCTGATGTGGTGAAAAACTAACATTCGCTTTTCAGAACATTCAAGCAGATGAGGTTGCCAGTCTGATGTGAACAACTGTAATGTGAATGTCTGCGCAAGCGTGACCATTCTCTTTCAGGACTTATGCTTTACGATTTATATTCAATTCTATTCAATAATTGTCGAATGGTTAATTGTAGTTTAGTTACAGGTGTTAGGCCTGGAGGTGGCAGTAGGGAGATACATTGTGGTTAATTGAAATGGTGACGGCTGTTGAATTATGTTATGGGTGTGATCATTATAGAATAATTATATGAACGTTTGGGGTTGTCACATTGAAGTGGTATTTTCTTGGGCTAATTGATACCACTAAGGGGGTCTGTGGAGATGGTCTAGCAGTGTTTTCTTGTCATAGTCTGTATTTATTGTCCTTGGTTTTCCTAGTGTTTTCTATGTTCCCCAGTGTGTCTCTGCCCAGCTGCTCCTTGTCAGTCTGATCGTCACCCTTGTGTTTCTCCTCAGGTGTTTTCTGTTCAGTCATTAGTTGTCAGTGTATTTAAGCCCTGTCCTGTCTCAGTCTTGTGTCGGATCATTGTTGTGTTTCTGTGAGTCGCCTGCTCTGTACCTTGTTCCTCTGCCTGAGCGTTCCTGCTGTGAATTTGTCAGTTTGCTGCCATCAGCCCTCTTTTTGTTATTTAAATAAATCCTTTTTTGTTCCTTTTTGAAACCTGCCTGCGCCCTGGGTCTGTTCCTCCACCAAACCTGTTAGAATGATCCGACCATGCACCCAGCCTGCAGGCAAAGGTTTTTCGGGTCTGCCCTTCCAGAAGGCAGATGATTTTTTTCTCCACCGCCTCAATTCCACACGACCGGTTTGACCTCACCAGCCCCTGAAGAGCCGGTCCCGTCTCTGCCACCGTGGGAGGATGAGGTAACAAGCCCTCAAATCGCTGGATCGCTGATGATCCTCCGGTGGTCCTCCTCCTATGGGGCAAAATGACTCCTCTGCCAGCAGATCGAGGATGTCTTGGCGAGGCTTCCTGATGTGCTGCTCCTGCCTGGCCACCGGAGGGTCAGTGAGTATGCTCGGCGTCTTCTGGCTGAGCATTTGAACACCCACCCTCCCACCCCTTCTGAGTCTGCTGGGCCTCCTGAGTATGCTGGGCCGGTGGCTCCAGTGGCAGTTCCACAATCGGTGGTCACCGTCCCTGAGTTGGTGGTCCCAGAGTCTGCTCCTGAGTTGGTGGTCCCAGAGTCTGCTCCTGAGTTGGTGGTCCCAGAGTCTGCTCCTGAGTTGGTGGTCCTAGAGTCTTCTCCTGAGTTGGTGGTCCCAG
This sequence comes from Austrofundulus limnaeus, assembly GCF_001266775.1. Classification (NCBI taxonomy): domain Eukaryota; kingdom Metazoa; phylum Chordata; class Actinopteri; order Cyprinodontiformes; family Rivulidae; genus Austrofundulus; species Austrofundulus limnaeus. The sequence goes on from NW_013952887.1 coordinate 304,885, forward strand.
AGTCTGCTCCTGAGTTGATGGTCCCAGAGTCTGCTCCTGAGTTGGTGGTCCCAGAGTCTGCTCCTGAGTTGGTGGTCCCGGTGGGCCCGGAGTCGATGGTTCCACAGTCAGTGGTCCCAGTATCGGTGGTCCTGGAGTCGGTGGTCCCAGTGGCGATTCCACAATCGGTGGTCCTGGAGTCTGAGGTCCTGATGGTGACTCTTGAGTCGGCGATCCTCGAGGCTCGTGGGTCGGCTGCCACCCCCTCCACGTCATCTGGGTCGGTTGCTGTTGCCTCCACGTCGCCTCCATGTTGCCTGGATCATCGCCCGTCGCCTCCATGTCGCCTGGGTTGGCTGCCGTCGCCTCCATGTCGCCTGGATCATCGCCCGTCACCTCCATGTCGCCTGRGTCGGCTGCCGTCACCTCCATGTCGCCTGGGTCGGCTGCCGTCGCCTCCATGTCGCCTGGGTTGGCTGCCTTCACCCCTTCGTCCCCTCTGTCGCCTGTGTTCGCTGTCGCCAAGGCTCCTGCTCCGCCAACCTTCGACGGCTCCTCATCAGCTCCCGCCTCCTCCCTTAGCTCCACGTCTGCTTCCGCCTCCTCTCTTGGCTCCACGTCTGCTTCCGCCTCCTCTCTTGGCTCCACGTCTGCTTCCGCCTCCTCTCTTGGCTCCACGTCTGCTTCCGCCTCCTCCCTTGGCTCCACGTCTGCTCCCGCCTCCTCCCTTGGCTCCACGTCTGCTCCTGCCTCCTCCCTTGGCTCCACGTCTGCTCCCGCCTCCTCCCTTGGCTCCACATCTGCTCCCGCCTCCTCCCTTGGCCCCTCGTCTGCGCCCGCCTCTTCCCTTGACCCCTCATCTGCGCCCGCCTCTTCCTGTGATGTTTCTACTACGCTTCCTGCTGGGCCTCGTGCGGTGGCGGGGGCACTCTCTGGACAGTTTTCTGGATGTCCCCCTGGACTTCTGTGTTCTTTGTCCCGAGTTCCCCTGTCTCGTGTTTGTGTTCCTCGTGTCCTGTGCCTCTCCCTTTTCGACGTCGGGAACCATCGTTAAGAGGGGGGTGCTGTCATAGTCTGTATTTATTCTCCTTGGTTTTCCTAGTGTGTTCTATGTTCCCCAATGTGTCTCTGCCCAGCTGCTCCTTGTCAGTCTGATCGTCACCCTTGTGTTTCTCCTCAGGTGTTTTCTGTTCAGTCATTAGTTGTCAGTGTATTTAAGCCCTGTCCTGTCTCAGTCTTGTGCGGATCATTGTTGTGTTTCTGTGAGTCGCCTGCTCTGTACCTTGTTCCTCTGCCTGTGTGTTCCTGCTGTGAATTTGTCAGTTTGCTGCCATCAGCCCTCTTTTTGTTATTTAAATAAATCCTTTTTTGTTCCTTTTTGAAACTTGCCTGAGCCCTGGGTCTGTTCCTCCACCAAACCTGTTATTTCTAAGTGGTTGGTACATATGGTGAGGATGGAATTATAAAATAGCTTAAGTCTATGCTGTTGGCTTGGTAGTGGTCTATTTACAATTATGGTGTTTGAACAAAGGGAAGTTTGTTCATTTTTTTGGTTCATCTTAGTGTACATTTATTCCAGGAAACACTGAAACTGATGGGTTATTTACAAAGGCTGTTAAAGGCCCAAGAACATTGTCTGTGGAGATGGATGATATTTAAAAGGTGATGTCGACTGTGGTAATGCAATTAGTCATGATGGTAGTAAGACTGGATTTTTGCTGTGTTTGTGGCATTCCTGTGGCTAGAGTATTGTGTTTAAGGGCCATCTCCCAGACTGTCCAAAATCAACATCGAATATCAAATGGTATGAACATCGGTCACCACCCCAAGACCACTGCTGACATCCCCTACGGCGAAGATGATGTGTGAAATCTCCAGAGGGCCCTGAAAATGATGATTCTAGCTGACATTTTTAGATATAGAAAGTTAAGACTGAAATTGTTACACTCATGTAGTCGGGCATGAACTTCATAGATTAATGTGTTGATTTTAAATGTCTTTGATAAAATGTTGTCTGATTTCCATTTGTTTTTCATTATTATTTCTTTTTAGAAAAGTCACATTAAGCAGGTATGTTTAGTTATGGTATAAAAGTTTAAGTGAGCTGGTTTTTGTTTTTTTGATATTTTCATGTTGTAACGAGCGGCAATGTTATTAACCAGGTCAGTTTGATGCAGAGGAGGAGATGGGACAGTGCTGAGGACTAGTCTCCGGAGGTGGGCTATGTGCTTGAACCTCTAGCCCCGATTATCATAGTAACAGCTGACCTGGTTGATATTTTCATATTTTGATTTATGTTTCTAGTTTGATTGGGGTGGAATAAATGAATCATATTACTGTATTTAAGGGTTGGGATGTTAGAAATTTTCCACGTTGTGCTGTATCGCTTAGAGTAATTTGCATACACATTTGTGCCTTAATGCAAACATGTAGATTATAAATTTCTTATTTTATTTCACATGTTTGGTCATGTGAAAAGGGGGATTGAAGAAATTTATAATTATTACAGATTAGTACTGATTTCAGAAACAACACCAGAGTATTAGGGGTTTCTTTTTATAACATTGTTATAATGATTGATCTATTATGTGTTAATTGAAATAGGGTAGATACATGTCCGAATTATTAACAACATATAATTAAAAGCTGTATTAACATAAGTGTGAGGTCTTTTGTCTGAATGCCTGTGATTCAGCCATAGGCCAGCAGAGGGAGAACTCAGGCATTGAAGAATCCTGTTCTGTATTTAAACAAGGACTTCCTGTTTTTTCATTCAGTGTGGTTTGGCTTGTCAGTCCGGTGACAAATAAACCTCACTCAGATCCAGAATTCTGGTGTTGTATGACATTTATTTCCTATCGCAGATAGGTTCATTACAACCTGACAGTCATAATGGGTCGATGAAGATTGGACCAGTGGTCAACGCCGGTCCTCGTTGTCTGTCGCTGAGATGATTTTCTTTTGAACGTAGTCCATTGTTTTATTGGCATCTAGGAATTCCTTGTTTTCCTCCCCGAGAGATGCGGAGCCGTGCAGGAAAAAGCAGGCCATAGCGAACATCACGTCGGTTGCGAAGAAGCCTCCTCACCTCTGTAAATGCCGCTCGAGCCCTGGCCACAGCTCCTGTGTAGCCAGATGTGATGATAATCGGTGTCTCTTTAAAACAAAGAGGACCACGACTCCGAGCCCAACGCAGTATTTCCACACATTCTTGATAATAGTGCAGCTTGGCAACAATAACCCGTGGCTTATCACCTGACCTGTTTCCAACTGGAGAGCGATGGGCTCGGTCAACCAGTGGCTCTTTATCCATCTGTAGGACCTCTGCTAGCAGTTTAGCCACTGCTGAAGTGGAGCTGGATTCTGACGTCTCTGGAACTCTAATACTCCGCACGATGCACCTTCTCATGCGCCCTTCCATATCGTCACACTTCTTTTTGAGCCCATCGACTTCTTCTTTCAGTTCCAACACGGTGGTGCGCAAAGCAACAAACTCATCGGACCAGGTCGACAAGCCGCCCTCCACCTCTTTAACGCTCTGTGTCACGTGGTCCAGATCTGTGCGCAGTAGCATCGTGCCGTTAGCCACCTCCGCTCTCACCACTTGCAGCTCTCCTTTAATAAGAGGAAACTCTTCAGCCAAAGCCGCTTTTATTTCGGATTTGATCACAGTTGAGAGATCGGTTTTTATAGCGGCAAGAATGTTAGACCTCAAGGAGAGTGCGTCCGCCTCACTGCGGGAGGGAGAGGAGGGTGCCAAATCTCCGGCTTTAGCTGCAGTCAGCTCCAAGGTGACGTCAGGCCTAACAGCCGTCGAGCTAGAATGTTTGCTTTTCCTCGAGTTTGTCGCCATTCTTCTATTCTTCTAGGCAAGAATCACTCAGGGGTCGAGTCCGGACAGACCAAATGTTCAAAACAGCAAGGACTTTTAGTATAGAACCACAAACAGAACAAGTTGGAGCGGGAGCCACGCGACACACGTCTCACTCCTCCACCATCTTGCCCCGCCTCCAACTGCTGTAGTCTTTCTGACAGCACAAACGCATGAAAAAAATATAACGTGAAGAATTTAAAAAAACAGACGACAACTTGTTCAGAATATAAGATTTAGCTGTTAAAGTTCAGGGCCCGTATTTATCAAACTTTTGAGAATTACTCTTAAGAATGCTGCTAAGAGTGGACTTAAGTGTAAAATAATTCTTATTTAAAAGCTGAGACTAAAAGTCAGTTAACATTCAGCGGAACGCCCGTGTGCTGTTTTAGTTTCATTTTACTTTGAAAGGCCATTCTGTATTTCTCTTCAACCCTTGTCTGTGTTCAACGCATCAAAATGGATGTCTAGGCCCTCCTCTTTCGATTGACACATCATTTGACCAACTGGGTTCAAGTTTTGACGGTCCAGGGCCCAGTGCTGGCTCTAGCTACTTTGGTGCCCTAGGCAAGTTGAAGCG
>NW_013952887.1:311509-313120 GCF_001266775.1 Austrofundulus limnaeus
GCACAGAAACAGTACTATATAACATTTTAGACACATTCTAGACAGTTTATCAGCTAAAAAAAGTTAATTTTGGGGTAAGTTACTCTTTAAATTATGTATTAAATTAAATAAAATTATGGCTCTTTTCATTAATGTTCATCATATTTGAAACACTTTGGCAGCAGGAGGATGCAAAATAGGGCTGATTCATGGGGGAAAAACACCTCATTCCACCCTCTGGTCTCACCCCCACCCCGCCGAACAAACCTAAACCCCCCAATCTCCTTTCTGACTGAAGCCTGAAAATATTAGACAAACGGCAAAAAATCTACAGGAGGATAAAAATAAAAAGAGGCGGAAGTTGAATAAATTTTGGCTGCGATGGAGAGAGCGTGATCGGAAGTCAGCAATGAGATATCCGAAATTTATTACATTTTTAATATTTGTATAACTATATTTCATAGTTATGGTGAAGTTTAGTTAGTTATTTTAGTGTCTTTGATGCAAAAAAAAAGGGCGATGAAGGTGGAGCTCCAGTCCAGCTGCGGAGGTGAACCGAGCCGCAGTTTGAGAGAGGAGCTCAAAGTCGGAGACAGAGTGAGAACTTTGATGAGGAAGAAGGTGATTCACTATTACGATTATAAGAGGCAAGGCATTAGAAGATCAAGCACCGAGCTGACTCTATGGTCCCGTTACAGGTCTGCCGGGGCAGACAGTGCGGCGCTAACTGGACGCTAACTACACCTAACAGCTGATGAAAGCACATAAACAACGGGAGGTGTAGAACTTTTTATTCAGCGGGTGGATCCACCACCTCGGAACCAAACAGCTCCACAATGATTATCGTTTGTTTTTTGCCAGGGTGAATGTTTTTTCTGATATAGATTTATTTGTTAAGATAACGCTAACAGTAGCGGCTAACGTCAACAAACATCCAGCATCTAACGACACAGAACTGGGGCAGCCTAAAGTCCAGATGAGGTCCACATTAAACTACCAGTAACTTAATACTCACTACTAAATAAACAATCATTATAAACATAACCTCTAAAACAAGTTAGCAGCTAACACACTTCTGATGTAGTGGCAGCTGCCTGCAGACACCGGCATTCTGCTCCTCCTCCCGACTGTAGACGGTTTAAAATCCACTTTTTACGTTGTCCTGTGAGCTTTCTACATTTTTCATCTTTGTGTATGATAATCAGTGTTATCATATGTTGTCACAGGGTTGGGCAGAATCGTGTGGAATTATTCATCAGATAAACTTTTGCTGGTTATTATTTGGCACCTGGTGATGTAAGACGTGTGTGGTACCAACAGCCTCAGCAAATCATTAGGTTCTGTTGAAAACTCATTCATCTTCATAATACGAGTCATGTCTGACGTATTTGTGAACAAATTGTTGTTATGTATCTTGAAATAGGACCTAAATCCATACAATATAAACTCTCTACAGTAGTTTCTTCCATAGACATTTTACCCCCTGCCCTCCAGCTGAGATCGCTCCGCCATCGAAACCACGTGACTGAAACCCATCCATCCATCCATCCATCCATTTTCTTCCGCCTATCCGGGGTCGGGTCGCGGGGGCAGCAGCTTCAGAAGGGAGGCCCAGACCTCCCTTTCCCCAGC
>NW_013952887.1:315845-316872 GCF_001266775.1 Austrofundulus limnaeus
GGTCGAGGTACACAGGCGAGAGTCCGGATCCAGAAGGCAGATGACTGAACAAGTCCGACAAGGGCGAAGACGAAAGGCGGCAGTCCAGAGGAGGAGGCGGAGGTCAAAACCAGGAGATCAGAATCCGATACGGTACCGTTCAGGGACAAGGAGACGTGAAACCAGAGAGCAGAACCAGGGTCGTAACGAAGCAGGCAAGACGTGACATGAATGCTGGACAACTACTAGGAAAACCGTTTGTTAATCTGGCACTGATGCTGTGGGAGAKAGGAGCTTAAGTACTGTGGAACACAGGTGAGTTAAATGAACTGATGATGAGATCTGTGACGGGAGGGGCAGAGGCAATGAGCAGGAAGACATGACTATGACATGGTAAATCAGAGAGCAGACTAGATTCATGACACTCTGTCTTTGTTTTGCTGCTTTTCATATCCAACAGATCAGGTCCAAGCTCTTTTACTTTAAGCTTCTCCTGGTGTGTTCTGGTCTAAAACCCTTTTTTGTTTTAAGAAAAATAGCTAGGTTGTTTAGCGCCTCAATTTCTTGACATGTTAATGCTGTTCGCATCGTATCCGTCAGTCTACACCAAACCACGCCCACACACACTCACACTGGAGGCACATTTTTGTAAGTCCACCCTAAATGGCTGGATCCTGGGGCTTTGGGCTGATCCTGGGCTGAACAGAATTAGCCCCAATGAGCCGCAAACCGAGCGATGGGGCGTGGAGAGATGCCTGTCAATCATTCTGAACCACAACACTCATTACATGAAAACAGGCTGTGAAAAATTAGCCCTGCAGAACGACCCTGGGATCTTCCAAGTGGTTTGGCACTAGTTTTCCTTGTAAATTTCACAAAATAAGATATATTATTTTAAAATTTTGTTTATTTTTAAGTTGTTAGTTATAAATTGTATATAATTATATTATAATTTTATAATATTGTTTATTTTAACATTTTTATTGTGAACACCAGGGAGGGCTGAGCCCTACTAGCCCACATATAACCAGCCGTCACTGTATATAGG
>NW_013952887.1:318275-320175 GCF_001266775.1 Austrofundulus limnaeus
TTCATATTTATTTTAATTATTATTTATAAAAAAATAAAAATTTAGGGAGAAAAATATCTTGGTTTTTGTGTATTTTGCTTCAATATACTAAATACTAGTTACAGATACAAAGAATATGACTGCTGAAATTAAAAATTCAGATTATTAGCTTTAAAAGAGACCAAGTTTGTGACTTTACTCTAAAGGATTCAAAAGCAGTACTTCATTTAATATGTGTCTACTTTTTAAGGAGTTTTATGGTATTTTATGCCCGAAGGTTAACAGATTAAGCAAAGTGTAATTCTTTAGTGTCAGTCTTAAAGCTGATTTGCGACACCTGGCAAAGCTGATCCTGGTTGACGTCATTAGGAAAAACCCCGGCATTGACCAATCACTTCCTCGGATTTCATGTTAAAGAATATTGTTTGAGTTTCTCTGTGCGTTGCTTGAACTGCCGGGTCAGAGAAATGTCATGATAAGACTGCATGCACTCACCAGCTGAGTATATTTAATATTTTCTCCAAAAGCCACACACAAATATCTGCCTTTTAGTCCACCATTGTGCACAGTTTTTATTTATTTAATTTTATTACCTTTGTTTCTTTTGAATTTTTGACTAAACCTGTTTTCCACCTTATAACTGAGAATAACACTCAGGTGGGGAGGAGGTCAGATGTGTTCTCTGTCTTCAGTCCATCTCAGACCTCAAATGACAACTCTTAACCATTTAAGAGTCCTCTGGAGCAATTTTAACTTTTCGGGAGAGTAAGAGGGATTCTTAGACTTAAGAATTTTGATAACTGGAACTTACACTTAAGTCTGCGAGTAGAAAATCTAAGAAAGAAAATCTAAGAAAATCTAAGAAATTTTCAGCACTTAAGTCTAAAATTCCACTCTCTAAGAAGTTTGATAAATACTGGTCCAGATCTGTTTATTAACCGATTCAGACATCAACTCTCCATACATGTCAAGAATGGATTGTCAGTAAATTATAGCTGAAAATTTTCTCTCATTTTACAGGTAAATGGACATGTACAGCAGTCTGACAATTTTTTTCAAACACCCATCCTTCTGTTATCTTCTGCTTATCCATAGTCAGGTCACAGCAGCTTGAACAAGGAAGCCCAGGGCCCGTGTTTATAAAACTTCTTAGAATTACTCTTAAGACTGCTGCTAAGAGCGGACTTAAGTGTAAAAAAATTCTTAGTTAAAAGCTGAGAGTAAAAGTCAGTTTTCAAGCGTTTCAGTCGTACTTTAAGTGAAGTGTAGGAGTAATTCTTAAGTGTCAGTCTTAGAGTTGATTTGCGACACTTGGCTGTGCCGCAAAGCTGATCCTGGATGACGTCGTTAGAAAAAAAAACCAACACGGACTAATCATTTCCTCGGATTTCATGTTAAAGAATATTGTTTGAGTTTCTCGGTGCGTTGCTTGAACTGCCGGGTCGGAGAAATGTCAAGATAAGACTGTGAGAATACTAAGATAAGTATGCTTTCAGCATTGTCACCTTGTACTGAGTGTCTGTAGAATTACATAAAATGTCCTTTGCGTCATGAAAACAGATGAAAATCACACAAATATTTTTTAATCAAAAACTCAGCAGCTTTAAAATTATTTTATATCTCAGCCTGAGGTCATGTTGAGCTACTCCCTTCTCTTCGCCACGGTCTGCAGACAACACCAGCTTTACACACAGACACACGCACACACAATGCGCACACAGCCCGCTCCGTCATTACCAGCTTGGTCTGAGCCACCCCACACACACACCCCGCGCACTCCATCATTGTATCACGTGATTGTTAATATAATAAACAAAACGTTCAATCCCACCGTACTGTAATTTTAATTTCTCTTTCTTTCTTTCTTTCTTTCTTTCTTTCTTTCTTTCTTTCTTTCTTTCTTTCTTTCTTTCTTTCTTTC
>NW_013952887.1:320220-322697 GCF_001266775.1 Austrofundulus limnaeus
CTCACCAACTGAGTATATTTAATATTTTCTCCAAAAGCCACACACAGATATCCGCCCTTTATTCCAACTTTATGCACAGTTTTTAATTTTTATTTTATTTTTTACCTTTGTTTCTTTTGTATATTTCTGATTAAACCTGTTGTCCACCTTACAACCGAGAATAGCACTCAGTTGGGGAGGAGTACAGCTGTGTTCTCTTCTGTCTTCACTCCATCTCAGACCTCTAGTGGCAACTCTTAACCACTTAAGGGTCCTCTGGAGCAGTCTTAAGTCTAAGAATATCTCTCTCTCAAGAAAAGTTAAAAATTTTCATAACTGGCACTTACACTTAAGTCTGAGAGTAGGAGCAAATGTAAGAAATTTTCAGCACTTAAGTCTAAAAATCCACTCTAAGAAGTTTTATAAATACGGCCAATCAGGAGTTTGTGCAGTCAGAACAAGATATAACATTTTTTTTTAGTTAGAGAGTTGAGTTGAAACAGCAGCGAGAGAGGAAGGACAGGAGTTTTAAGCACCATTTTTCCCCTTTGGGGGCATTTATTTTCTTTTATTTGTTTTCTTTATTTTTCTTTTTGTCCTTTTGATGGAGTTATTGGGAGGACGCAAAGTTGTGCTAGATTCGTGATTGATGTTCATTCATAAAGTCAGAACTCAGCCGAGCTGTGGAACGTGTCGACTGTCGCGTGAGCTGAAAGAGTTGTGCCAACCCTATCGAAGCACCAGATTATCTAAACGTGACTTTGTGTGCCAGCCCATGGTGAACGGTCAAACGGACAAGGCTGTTGACCTGAAAACTGTTACAAAGTACTCTCAGAGGTCTGAAGACTGCTTCGGGTAAGCAACGCTGAATCCACGGCAGCTTGGTGTGTGCGTGCTCTCTATTATGAATTAAAATCAATTTAGAATTAATGCAAGTCGTGTTCGTCCCATAACTTGGTCCCTTTATAGTTCATCTAGATAACARTTATTTAGTTGTGCTTTAGGAAAGTTCATTTATTTTGTTAGTGTAGAAATAGTTTAGAATAAGTGGTTCAGGGACAAATAATGCGAGAGGTAGTAATCGGGTGATGAGTCACATTATTATTAAAAGTCACAGAGATTATGATAATAATTGTGTTTTTGTCTGCCCAAATAACCTGTCTGTATTGCTATCTCTGAATTCTTAATATAGGGTACATTGTGAAATTTTATGCTTTGTCTGTGCGTCTTTTATTCGATTTTTAATGTCAAAAACTAAAAGACCTCCGTTCTTCAGTACGTGAGATTGAGTAAAAATACAAGATTAATTTCCTGTTTTTCACAGGTGGTGCCTCTTTATTATGCTAATAAATTATAAGAAACTTATAATTTAGCAACTTTTCAATAATTACAATATTCCCCCACATAGGTGAGGGTTCCCCTCTGTCAACATATACTGTACCATGAGGAGTGACTTGAGTCAGAAGAGGCTGGGAGATCTTGAGATCAGGGCCATTTGATCCTGACCTGATGTTGGTTTATGGTCACACATGGTATGTATACTTCACGTGTGTGCAAAATAAATATGAACTGTACTTGAGCTTCTTGCATTTAATTTGGGTTTTCAAATTGAACTTTCTTACACATTTTACCAAGTGTAGGAGAGACCATTTTTAAGGATTCAGTATTTAAAAAAAAGTTTAGTTTTAACAGAAGAAGTCAACTTTTCACTGCCAAGGAGCCTGCAGGTGTAAAAAAGTATCATCACCTCAAAAAGATCTAACATGGCTAAAGGTGGAAGATACAGACATGCAATATATGTTTTTAAACCCAGAATAAGAATATTTAATGTGTATTATGCCAAGTCTGACATCTGCAAATGAAATTAGCGTTGTATCGCTGTAATAATCTACTTAAACCTAATTTACAGATTACAGTAACGGACCCTAATGTCAGGAAATGTATCTCTTGGCTCACTTCACAGCACTTTAAAAATTTTGAAGTAGGCCATTTCCACAGATTATAAAAGCTGTGATTTTTAACTTTTCCCTTTTTTTCCAGAACTCCTGGAAAACACACAAACAGCCTCAAGAGACATTTGAGCAAAAAGAGTTCTGCTGCAGCCTATTTTTAGCCCTCACGTGTTATTTTTCAGGCAGCAGGAAAAAGTCAGATGGGTAAGTAGAACAACCTATAAATAAGGTCTACATGGTATATCTTGTTATTTCACTGAAGTTGGAAACAAAATAGTAATACTTGTGAAGCACATACATTTTTGAGGTGGTCTCGACTCTGGTGTGGTTCGCTTCTGATGTAAATACAGACTGGCCTTGAACCGAATCATCTACAGGAAAAAAAAAGTGCCTTTTTGGACTTGTAATGGAACTAATACCTTTATGTTTAAGCAAGTAATTCATGACACCCTTTAACGACCTAGGTTTTCATGACATGCTGTTCATCTGCAGATAGATTGATTAAAGTCAGAACAAGATTTGCTAACAACAGTCATTCTTAGATAT
>NW_013952887.1:323118-327407 GCF_001266775.1 Austrofundulus limnaeus
CATGGAGTACCTTCATTCTTGGACCACGTATTTCTGTCTTTGTTAAATAAATATTGCCAAAACAGTTGGCATTGTCGGCAGGATCCACTAGGAGATCGACGGACCAAGGCCACATTGCAGGTGGACTGATATGAGTGAACAAGGACTGGACTGCTCAGGACCGTGTCTCCAGCTGGATGAAAAGGACCTTTTTATGGTAAATTTTTAACAACAGAGATACGCTGGTGATGATTGTGATGGATGATCTTGAATAAGMAAAGAACATTGGATTTTATTTTTGGCTGTTGAAGAACCTGAGAAGATTTTTGAAACATCGTTTGCTGAGAGTGAGTAAAAGCTTCAAGATGCCTCCTTACTTTTCCAAAGAGGATTTCTGCCAGCTTCTCCAAAAGGTGACGTGTTGGAGTTCAAGATTCATCGTCTGGAAGAAATGAATGCTTTGGAGAACTCAACATGTGTTAAATGGGTGAGAAAGCTGAGATGAGAGATCAATATGGAGAAGAGATGGAAGCTGCTTCTGAGTGTAAAACTGTATGGAACTCTCTTTGTACCAGACCAAAAAATCTCTCAGGAAGGATTAAGCTCTTAGGTGACAACGAATGGCCAGAATTACAGAGAAATTCTTTTTCTCCTCCAGCAAGGAGAATAAAGCAGAAACAGGCTGTAATCAAAACACCTGATAACAGCCAGAGAAATGCAGCAGTCTTTCTTCAAAACATATTCACACCACTGGAAGAAACTGGTGAGTCTGATCAAAGTTCCCCATCTGATCTCAGTGAGGGATCTGAGACCAGATCCAGATCCAGCTCAAAGCCAAAGCAGGTCCAAAGAGAGACTTTCAAAAATCAAGAAATGCTGATGTAGCATTTTCCTCCTTTAATTAATAATTTCTGATAGATATAACTGGTTTATGACTGTTTAAAGGAAGAGATCGAGATCCACTCATTTCAGACTTCTTTTCAAGGATCTTGCATGTTCCCTTTTGCCTCAAATTAGCATATCTTACACCAACCCCCCCACCAGACTTCCTGACCCCTCGTTATCAGATAAAGGATTCCCACAGGTTCTGTGCTTCCAATCCCCATGAGCACAAGACTGTTCGCTCATCTTCAAAGGGTAATAAAATGCCTGTGACAAGACTTCAGTGACTTGGACAAAGGACCTAAATTCTTCATTAAATGTGAAAAAAGAGAACAAGATTGAATGTTTTTTATACAACTGTCTGTCTTCATATCTTGATCAAAGAAATGTGATTTACCTGTTCCTTTTTACAGAAAGAACAAAGCTACTGTGTTCTCTTTTTAACTGTTTGCCCACTAAGGACATTGTTCTAACTGTGTGGTTTTTTTGATGAAATATTTTCCTAAAGAAAGTGTGTGTTTGTATTACATGAGTTAACCTTAGAAAACTTTAGGTTTGAATTTAACTAAATGGACATTCTTATTTTACTGAGGTAAAATAGATGTTTAACCCTTTAATTAGATGGAAGATAATTAGACTAAAACACTCCCTTTCTTTGTTTTGAAGCAAAAGTTTTTTCCCTCCAAACATTTGCTTTGTTAAAAACTTGGTAAAGTTTTTCACTTGGCTAACTAAAATATTGACTCCGCCCATTACAGAGTTCCTAAAAGTTAGTGCAGACAAGGACATGCAGTTCAGTCAGTTGGTTTTTCTTTGAAGCTAGAAACAACTTTCACAGCTTGGCAGAGACCCCCTTCAGCCCCTCCCACGGCTGACCAGGATGGGGGGGGGGGTCATTCAACATCTCCGCTGATTGATCCGTAAAGCTCGTCACCCCACTTCGACTCAGTCTTTGAGTTTGATTTTATAGGAGTCAAATAAGCCAATGGTAATTCATCCGTTGTTTTAGTTCATTTTTCTCTGCAAAGTGAAGATCAAATTACGAAGTCTTACAGCCACCTGGAGGACCAGGCTACGAGTCACCAGAGAGAGAAATCCCTTTTCTGACCAAGGGACCAGTCAAGTTTACCAGGCAGACCGCCTGACGTCTAGTTTGCATGTAGAGCCGTCTGGAGAACGAACTCCAGAGATGACCTTCCACCGCTGACTTCACCCTCCTGGTACCCACAAGGCAGAACAAAAGGGTAAAGGTGAACATTTGTACTGGTGACACACGCAAGGTGCTCAGATATAAATTTGATTTTATCTTTGTATGAGATTTGGTAAACTAAACTTTTTTCTCGATCTAATTTAACTTAGGAGTCCCTGGTTAAAAACTACAGCTAAAAGCAGCTTACCTCACCTCACTCCAGGCCTCAAACTCACTTCTCAGTGCTTATTTTATGTTACATGTTTGTTAGTTTGTTTGTCTGTCCGTTTGTTCATTCACTCGTGATAACAAACTCTCTCAGCTTTTTACCTGGTTCAACATGTCATTATTCATTAATTACATGCCATAGTTGTAAATACATTTAATCTGTAAATAAATGGCTTGTGGAGAACTAGCCAACATATGCTAATCTCATTTTTGTGTCTTGATAAAGGTATTATTGGTTCTGATAAGACAAGAATTCATGAAATAATTTTGGGTAAATTTATTCTGAGACTGATTACAATAAGTTACAGTTTTTCATTTCTTTCCTGGGTCAACCCCTGATTGAATTAAGAAATGTGGTGCCTCGAGGAATAATATATTTAAATATAATATATTTAATTTAAATATAATATATTTAAATATATTCACAAATTATCCACTTTAGAATTCTAGCGTTTAATACCCCTACACTGATCATCCTAGATAAAATGGTGAATGAGATCAGAGGCTTCTGGAACAAGAAAAAAGCCAAAGTTCTGAGTTTTGCTGATAAAGTGTCTGACCTCACAGAGAAGATTCTGGAAATTGCAGCTGAGTATCCAACTCTGAATACACTCATCATTCATACAGCAAGTGATGAAGTTATGAACCGACAGCCAGAAATCCTGAAGAAGGATTTTATTCAGTTGCTGAATGCAGTTAAAAATCTCAACATGGATGTGTTCCTCAGTGGGCCCATTCCTACAACCAGAGGAGGGGCTGAGAGGTTCAGCAGACTGTTTGCTCTTAATGGGTTTTTTATTTTTTTTGGAAAAGTCCTGTGTTGACCACTCTATGAGTTTTGTGGATAACTTAGATCTCTTCTGGGAAAGAAAACAACTCCAAGTCTGATGAGATGACTCTGAATCAAACTGGAGCTCAACTTCTGGCTTCAAGCATGAAGTATTTCCTGAACCAAGTTCCGGCTGGAAACAAACAACAGAAGGAACCACAACAGCTGACATCTGAAGGACAGCTGGAGAAAACTTAGATATCAGTGGAACACAGCGTGCCAGTTACTGATAAGAAGACTGCTGCAGAATCAGAACTGGAGAGAGAGGAGTTGCTTCAAACTGCAGAACCAGCCTCACAAACAGAGGCTCTCTTGGACTCTGAGACCCCAACAGGAAAGCAAGTGGAGTGCCTCCTCCTGGATTTTACTAACAATATGAAAGAACCTGGTGAGATTAATATCAAACAAACACCATGCCCAAATCCAGCTCTCATCTTCCAGCCCCTCGCACTAAACCAAGATCTGACAAAAAGTCGCAGAGCCCCACCACCACCTCTGACCCTTCCATATAACAAAACAGATAATCCTGTTTGTGTTCAAGATGATCCAAAAGACTTTTGTGTGATGACTATGTTTTGGGGTTAGTAATTACTGTGGGAGAAATAAAAATTGAATTACTTGGGTTGGGATTTTAGAAAAGTACATATACTTAGGTTTATGTTGACATGTTTTTTTTAAATACATTAGAGTTTTTTTGTTTTATTGATCATTTAATTGGTGATTTAATGATCAGATGGGGGAGTGTAATAGAACTAATACTTTATGTTTAAGCCAGTAATTCATGACATCCTTTAATGACCTAGGTTTTCATGACATGCTGTTCATCTGCAGATAAAATGATTAAAGTCAGAACAAGGTCTGCTAACAACAATAATCATTCTTAGATATCACTTGTGATTATCTTTGTGTTTTCCATTGACCTTGTATCAAATCTTGCTAAGATGACAGAATGGTGTTTGTTAATATTTATATGAGGCCTCTCGAAACAACAGAGTTAGACAGTGAGCAGTGTGGAGAGACTGACAGAGAGAAGCAGGCACAGAGACAGGCCAGGATGTTCTTTGTGTTTCCTGTTGCAATAAAACTCAGCTGATCATCCCACAAAGTACCTTCATTCTTGGACCACGTATTTCTGTCTTTGTTAAATAAATATTGCCATAACATCATATATGTTTTCTGAGA
>NW_013952887.1:327417-331226 GCF_001266775.1 Austrofundulus limnaeus
TATATATATATATGAGGCATGAGGCCTCTCGAGACACAGTGGGTAGTGTGGAGAGACAGTGACAGAGAGAAACAGAGGCACAGAGACAGGCCAGATTGTTCTCTGTGTTTCTTGTTGTTGAAATAAAACTCAGCTGATCATCCCATGGAGTACCTTCATTCTTGGACCACGTATTTCTGTCTTTGTTAAATAAATATTGCCATAACAGACTTCACAAGCCAAAGTAGCTAAGCAACGTGGTAACAATTAGACTTTCAGTGTTGCTAACGCTAACACTGCACTACAAACAATGAGCTGTTGTGGGTCAGAGAACGCTGAGCATCTTGTCTCCTTGTGGCACACATCGGACAACACTGTCCCAATATATCATGACATAACCATCACTGAATGAGCTGCTCTTGATATTCTTAATAGTCAGCTGTATTAACAGCACCATCTTTTCTGGTCTGTGCTCTTTATAAATAATAGTACACTTGCAAAAAGCACAATGTGAATGCAAACCGCACCAAAGGAAAATAAAATTGTGTCTGCTATTTTGTCCGGACCAAACAAGTGGACCAAAGGACTTTCCTGGTATGAATACACCCTAAAACTAACTCTGTCCTGCCCCATCATTTCTGTCCAGTGGGAGCAATGACCGTCACCTGTGTGGCTTTGTTTATAAATTATAGTCCACTTGCAAAAAGCACGAGAATGCAAACCGCACCAAAGGAAAAAAATTAAGTCCGCTCTTTGGTCCAAACCAGACAAGTGGACCAAAGGAATTTCCTGGTGTGAATGCAGCCTTAGACTTGTGGCTCCCAGAAAAAAAAATGCAAGTCCCATCTGTACCCAACCCCCTTAACACTGTCAACCTGAGTAGAAATGATGAAAGCAAATAGGGGATAAAAAATATCAGAGCTTGTTCTCAAGGCTTGTGTATATAAAACAATTTATTCACAAACACTTAAATGACAATGATCTGTAACCATCAAAGTACCAACAATCACCTGGCAGAGAAAAACACGAGTTTAGGCAAAGGAACAGCCTA
Source organism: Austrofundulus limnaeus (assembly GCF_001266775.1). Lineage (NCBI taxonomy): Eukaryota > Metazoa > Chordata > Actinopteri > Cyprinodontiformes > Rivulidae > Austrofundulus > Austrofundulus limnaeus. Next base: position 328,448 of record NW_013952887.1, read on the forward strand.
AGCAGTGCAGTAGAAGATACTGGATTTGAGACTGGCTCAGAAAAAGGGACAAACAATCTATAACAGACATGCTGTGAAACAGTTAGAATTAGAGTTGCAGGTTGCAATTCACTGTAGTTTTGACATTGGTCGGACTAGTCAGACTGTCAGGCTGTGGCAGAGTGGTTAGGTGAGTCGTCCTGGAACCAGAAGGTCGCTGGTTCGATCCTCTGTCCAGCCGTCTCAGTCGTTGTGTCCTTGAGCAAGACACTTCACCCACCTTGCCTACTTCTGGTGGTCAGAGGGTCCGGTGGCGCCGATGTATGGCAGCCCCACCTCTGTCAGTGTGCCCCAGGGCAGCTGTGGCTACAGTGTAGTTTGCCATCATCAGTGTGTGAATGTGAGTGTGAATGGGTGAATGTCTGCTAGTGTAAAGCGCTTTGGGGTCCGGGGGGACTTGAAAAGCGCTCTATAAGTTCAGTACCATTTACCATTTTACCATTTTAAACTATAGCTAACAGCTCAACATCAGTTCAGGACTGAATTTGAATTTATTATTTGTTTTAAAACTTAAGCAGAATGCCAGATCTGTCCATTTATTTTCAGAGGTTTTCTTCAAACTCAAGTCAAACATTTACAAACAAAATTCAAGACATTAAACTTCCTTCATGCATTTTTATTGCAGTCTGTGTGTATATGCAATTTCCTGCACTCAGCTTCAGAGAGGAGAGGACGTACCCTCCTATCCTGGCATTAGCTGTCCACTACAGTAAGTTTGTTGCTAAATGGGGAAATTAGGAGCCTCTGCCCTACAAAAGTTGCCAATGCTGCTTTGCCAATAATAAAGCAGATGTGTGCAGCAGAGTTCTGTACTTGTTGATGTTCGAAGGTAAGTCGGTGCTCCTGTTCCCATGCATGGTGAAACCCTCCAAGGAGGGTGGGAATCATTGCAGAGTGAATGGATTGTGAAGTGTGTGTGTGTGTGTGTGTGTGTGTGTGTGTGTGTGTGTGTGTGTGTGTGTGTGTGTGTGTGTGTGTGTGTGNAACAAATGAATATTAGAGGAAAAATATTYAGGAACAGTTTTGGATGCTCTGGTAAACTGTAAGATCCATGTTGAGAAAATCTGCAAAACTGTTGGTGTGTGTGTGTGTGTGTGTGTGTGTGTGTGTGTGTGTGTGTGTGTGTGTGTGTGTGTGTCTTGAGAGTATACAGGGTTATCCACCAAGAAGAAAACATGTCAAACGGCCGTAAAAAATGAAACCTCCACACAATGAGAGGTCACTCTCCTCCTGCGTCACCACCTTCCTTCAATGCATGAGCCAAAACTGAACAGATTTTTGCAAAATTATCCCAGGTAAGTGTTGACAGATCATGGTGCTGGGGCTCGATCACAATGAATTTGTTTAAAGCAATTTCTTGTTGATAATGGCCCCCTCTTTAGATGTAGTGTCATGAAGGTGATAAACTAAATTGCAGCAACAGACAGTGGACAAGCCTGTACAGTAATGTGATGCAGAGACAGTGAATGGATCAGTAACTAGGGCTCTAGACTAACTTTTTGCATTGGTTGCACCGGTGCACCTAACATTTTTTCTTAGGCGCACCAGCACAAAAGTTAGGTGCACCCAAATTTTCAACCACGTCGCATTTGACATCAGAGTTTTACAGTTTTTTAATCACTGTTCATTAAGGCAATATTAACTTGAAAATAATTAGTTAACAATCTAGTAAACATAAAGTTTTTTATTTGAACCAGAATTGTAGACATTTAACTTACTGAAAAGTATTTAAAGTGATAAAATTCTTAGTGCAAATGTTTAAGAGCTTATAAACAAGAGTCTTATAAATATCTTAAACATTTCATGGTTAAATTTTTTTAGACACATGCCCCTCAGATGGACAACTTTAGATATTTGACCTTGGATGAACCAGAATGATGAACAGAGAATAATGATTAATAACAGAAATATTACTGATATTTATTAAAAGGTTGTGCACTTTTTTAAATAATAACACATAAAAGTCTGCAATTTCATCATTAGTTGAATCTTATTATATTATTTCACTTAAATATCTAATATGTCCAGTTTTATCCTCCTGAGACTCAGAAGAACCTATTTCAGATACTTGGAATGTAACTGTGGTGAAGTCGATTAAGTGCAAAACCGGCCTGCCACACATGTGAGCTTCCTCGTCCTGCTGAAATGATCTGCAGCGCTCAGACCCCGACTGCTAAATTAACAAGATGGACGGGCGAGCAACCGTCCACATCTTGTTTTCATCTCCAGCTAACAAGAAAGAACTGTTTTTCAGACTCCAATCTGGGTTAAAAAAAAAATAAAACTACGGTTGTTTTGCTATGCGTGCGTGCGCGCGTGTACAGATTTTTGCTTCATGGTGGGTACAATTATTGACCATTTCCCCGGTACACACAGCCTGGTGAGGTTATGGTTTGGTCAGGTGTGTAGCCTACCTGGGAGGTTATGGATGGCTATAGAATTGACAGGGAAATGAATGGAAGTCAATGCAAAGTCCCCATGAGGATAGAACAACAAACGTGTGTGCGCGTGGGAGGTGTGGAGCGGAGCCCGCGAGCAGAGCACTGTGTTATTAGGAGAGAGAGATGAGACTGTCGGAGGGCGACCATTGATACTGCTGGATTATTTTTAATGGAACATTGGGCCTCATGCAAGAAACGTTCGTACGCACAGATTTGTTCTTAAATTGTGCGTACGAGTGATTTAGGAGAATTTGTGGCATTCACCAATGTTTTCTTATTCTAAGATTTTTTTCAGATAC
>NW_013952887.1:331652-336607 GCF_001266775.1 Austrofundulus limnaeus
AGTCCTGGGTTTTCTCCAAAGTGCCAGACTTATTTTGAAAACATTTTAAAATGCTTATTTCGAACCTGCATCTGAGACCAAGGAGACCAAGTACCCCAAGTAGTTGTTTATACTTTCAGCAGCTCTTTTTATTCCACAGCTGAGCTGCTAAAATGACAGATTTTCTTTTCTGGATCTCTGACAGACGGACTTCAATCTCTGAACTCGTAAAGTTTTTCTTTTTAGTTTTCGTTGTCATTTTCATGAATGGACACTTCCTTGTATCTGAGGCAGGAAACATAACCTTATATGGTGTTTTTGGGGTGGTAATTATGCTAATCTCCTCTCGCGTGCACGAGCAGCAGATACAAACAGGTGTAATTCATTTACACCCTTTTCCTAAAGATAGAAGAGTTCGTTGAATCTGACGTGGCATGTTCGTACGAACCCTTCGTACGAACAAAAGTAAGAGATATTTAGGGTAAGAATACGAACATGTTCTTGCATGAGGCCCATTGAAACTTTTTTTCAGCGGGCGACCGCTCCTCCTCCTCCTCGAACGATTGGTCGCACTGGTGCGACCGGACATTTTTTTTAGTTGCACTATTAGGACATCAGGTCGCATTTGCAACCAAATTGGTCGCACTCTAGAGCCCTGGTAACAGATGTGCTTTTACTCCAAACAAAAATCCCATTTCCAATTATGATAAAATCCTCTATGAAATGTAAATATATTGATTGAATATGAATGAATGAATTGAATATATTGAATATCTATGAATATGCATAATCTGTAACTGGGTTCATCAAGAAGTGTGTGGATGGTGTGACTGAAATAAAGCAAATTCGCACACTCCCAAACCAAAAGCCGTGGATGAACAGCGAAGTTCGTAGCCTGCTGAAGGCTCTAGATGCTGCCTTTAGATCTGGCAACAGTGAATAACTTGAAGTTGCCAGATACAATCTGAAGGTTGGCATTAGAGCTGCTAAACACACCTACAGCACACAAATTGCAGCCTACTTCAACTCCTGCTTAGACCCCAGACGTATGTGGCAAGGAATCCAAACTGTCTCTGACTATAAAAGTAAAGCCAAGAGCACCACATGCACAGAGTCCTCCCTCCCTGCTGAGCTGAACACCTTCTATGCTCGCTTTGAGGACACTGCTCAGGCACAGCTGACCACCACTGCTCTGCGCTCCTCCAACACAGACGAGCCACTCATATTGGCTACTGAAGAGGTGAGGAGAACTCTGATGCGAGTACCAGCCCGGAAAGCAGCCAGCCCAGATGGAATCCCAGGCAGAATCTTAAAAGCGTGTGCCAACCAACTCGCAGCCCCCTTTACGGACATCTACAATGCCTCTCTGGCACAGTCCACTGTTCTGGCCTGCTTCAAAGCCACTACAATTATCCCTATCCCAAAGTAAACCACCATCTCCTGCTTGAATGACTACTGTCCCATCGCTCTCACACCTATTGCGATGAAGTGCTTTGAGAGGCTGATTCTGGGTCACATTAAGAACAGCCTTCCTGGCACTCTGGATCCAAATCAGTTTGCCTACCGAGCAAACAGATCTACAGACGATGCAGTTGCCCTGGCATTGCACACAGCACTCAACCATCTGGAAGGAACAAACACATACGTCAGAATGCTGTTTGTTGATTTTAGCTCCGCATTTAACACCTTAATCCCATCCCGACTGGTATCCAAGCTCAACACCCTTGGAATCAGTAACTCACTCTGTAGCTGGATTATGGACTTCCTCACTGGCAGACCACAGTCAGTCAGAATGGGTGACCACACCTCCCCCACCCTCACACTCAGCACCGGCTGCCAACAAGGCTGTGGTGCTCTTGTAAGAAAATACGTGTTCAATAACGGCTGAAGTCAGATGAAACCACCAGTGTTAAATAAAATGATCTGTGATAAGAAATAATTGCCATACAACACCAGAATTCTGGAGTGGGGGTTTATTTTGCCACGGGCTGGCAAGTCAAACCACACACTGGGAGTAAAACAGGAAATGGACCAGTATATATAGGATCTTCAATGCCTGAGTTCGCCCCCTGCTGGCCTACAGCTGAATCACAGGCATTCATACAAATAAATCTCAATCTAATGTTAACACAGCTTTTAATATGTGCTGTTAATAATTCGGACATGTATCTACCCTATTTCACATTGTAAGAAATATAACAAACATTATAAAGGTATTATAAAATAGAAAACCCTAATACTCTGTGTTGTATNTACCCTATTTCACATTGTAAGAAATATAACAAACATTATAAAGGTATTATAAAATAGAAAACCCTAATACTCTGTGTTGTATGTAATCAGTACTACGCCCTAACTATAAATTTCTTCACTCTCACCCCTTTTCTTCACCCTGTACACTCATGACTGCCTTGCTAAACACAGCACCAACACCATCATCAAGTTTGCTGATGACACTACAGTCATTGGCAATGTCTCTAATGATGACGAGGGGGCGTACAGGGAGGAAGTGAAGCTCCTGCCAGAGTGGTGCACCACCAACAACCTCTCCCTCAACACCAGCAAAACCAAGGAGCTGATTGTGGACTTCAGGCGAGGGAGTGCACAAACCCCTGAGTATTGAGGGGACATTAGTGGAGAGAGTGGACAGCTTCAGGTTCCTTGGTGTTTTTATCTCAGAGGATCTCACCTGGTCACTGAATACATCCCACATTATCAGGAAAGCCCAACAACGCCTCCACTTCCTCCGTTGTTTGAAGATGGCTAAACTGCCACAGCAGCTACTCTGCAACTTCTACAGGTCCACTGTGGAGAGTATTCTGAGCAGCTTTCTCACAGTGTGGTATGGTAGTGCCACTGCTGCTGAACACAAGGCTCTGCAGAGAGTAGTGAAGACTGCTCAGTTCATCACTGCAGCTGCCTTCCCACCCATGCAGGACCTCTACAACAAGAGATCTGTGAAGAAAGCCGTCAGTATCTCCTCTGACACCACCCACCCCAGCCACTTCCTGTTTCAACCCCTGCCATCTGGAAGAAGGTACAGGATCATCAGAGCCAGAACCACCAGACTCAAGAACAGCTACTTTCCCCATGCTGTTAAACTGCTGACCCCAGCCACTCCAGCCACAACTTGAACAATCATAGACTGTCCGTTGTCCACACCTGGTTCACTTCATACACACGATTGTGTATTTAATGTTTGTGTCTAATGTTTATGCACGTTATGTCTTGTCTTATCTGCACTATGTCCTTTGTTACTGCACCGGAGATCTAGCTTAAAAGCATTTCGTTGCACTGTACAACCCTGTTTCAGTATAATGACAATAAATTGAATTGAATTGAATTGAATTGAATTGAATCTATTGCATTGTTAGTATTTTCATATTTTATTTCCTTTGAATTTAAGGCCAACAGTTTACTTTAAGAAAGGCATGAAGTCAAAAATCTGAGAAACCTTTGTAATTTGTCATATTTTTATTTATCTTATGAGGATAATTACCTTTGTCCTGCTGTTACAGAAAATGGACACTGATATTGTAATAGGTTGAGCAGTGTACTTTCTGATATTTATGATGTCAGAAAATAATCATGCAAAGTAAATCAATCAAGCACAGGCAAACGTCTTTAATGCCCATTTCAGTTTTTGTGTATCATTTTGTTAAATTTTATATAAGAAGCCAAAGAAAAAACCCAGTCTGTTTACATAACGTTTTGCCTGGTTGTTTTCAAAGAAATACAGCTATTATAGAACAAGACTTTAAATCTGATTTTATTTTTTTTTACTTCAAATATCGAGAGGAGTCAGTTGAGGTGGCTCGGGCATCTGGTTAGGATGCCTCCTTGACGCCTCGGTGTTCTGGGCACGCCCCACTGGGAGGAGACCCTGAGGAAGACCCAGGACACGCTGGAGGGACTATGTTTATCAGCTGGCCTGGGAACGCCTTGGGATTCCCCCAGAGGAGCTGGCCCAAGTGGCTGGGGAGAAGGAAGTCTGGGTCTCTATGCTTAGGCTGTTGCCCCCGCGACCCGATCCCAGATAAGCAGAAGTAAATGGACAGACTTCAAATAATCAGTCTTAATTTCTAATAAATATTATTTCTAATCAGTCATTTAAAAAATAGTCCAATTAAATTCTATCTTTTATCTTTTATTGTTTTGTACCTGCTGCACTGATTTCAGTACTGTCCACTTTCTGCCGTGATAACCTAAATTTCCCACCTGTGGGACTAATAAAGGATCATCTCATCTCATCTCATCTCATCTCATCTCAAATTTAAATGTGCTGTTGCTTGGAATGGGGTTTTATTAGCGTGTATTCACACCAGTCCTGTTTAGTCTGCTTTAATCAAACTCTAGTTAATTTGCCTGGAAATGTCATGGTCTGTGTTTATTTTCCTTAGTTTTCTAGTGTTTTCAGTGTTCCCCTGTGTTTCTCTGCCCTGCAGCCCCACCCTCTCTCACCTGTGTCCTTTTGTGTCTGCTCCAGGTGTGTCTTGTTGCCCTAATTAGTTTGCCTTTATATGCTGTGTCCTGTCTTCAGTGTTTGTCCGATCATTGTGCTGCTTCCCTCAGCCAGTGAGGTGTCCTGTGTGTTCCTTGTTGTTCCAAAGAGTTTTGCTGCACTGTCAGCTGTTTATTTTTGATTTTCTAAATAAACTCATTATTTTGCACTTTGGATCCTGCCTGCACTCTGGGTCATTCTGCAAAACCTCACAGGAAAGTCCGTTTTTTGTTTTTTGTTTTTTTGTTGGGGGGGTGAACACATAATCGAACTCTGATGTAGACCAAAATGTGAATTCTGGTCCGTCTGAAAATGTAGAAGAAAAGGAACCCGTCCAGAGGATCTACTTGTTTCTTTTTGATCAAAACCTGGTTAATTATTGTTTGTTTATAAACTAAAACTTAATAACAATGGGCCTCATGCAAGAACCGTTTGTACGCACAGATTTGTTCTTAAGTTGTGCGTACGAGTGATT
>NW_013952887.1:338353-346212 GCF_001266775.1 Austrofundulus limnaeus
CGCGTGCACGAGCAGCTGGATACAAACAGGTGTAATTTCAGCTCATTACGCACTTTTCCTGAAGATAGAAGTGTTTGTTGAATCTGACGTGACATGTTCGTACGAACCCTTTGTACGAACAAAAGTAAGAGAAATTTAGGATAAAAATACGAACATGTTCTTGCATGAGGCCCAATGATCCTTATCACTGCACAGCTTTAATCTTCATGGTGAAAACATGTACAGATATTACCACTCTGTGGATATACTGATGCACTTTTGATTTTTTGTTGTTTTACTGCTTCGAAAAAGAAAGTATCAGGAAGATGAAAGTCCTGTTTATGTTCAGAAATGCATCATGTTGTCCTCAAAATCTTCTGATCATGGTCACAAAGCTTTGATCTGACGTGCACACCTATGTCTGCTTTCAGTTCAGTTCTAATTACTAACAGTAAATAAAGATTTCATGTTCAGATACTAACATTAAAAAACAGGCAGTTGATAAGGTTAGTTAACTCAGTAGTAAAATAAATTATGATAACCTGGGGACTTACACAACGGACACTGAAAACTTTGGCAGCTTATAAGAAAACATATCAAAACTACAGTAGAAGCACTCGGAGAGTGCAAAACTCCGCCAAGACCAATTTCCCCCATCCTGTAATAGAGTTAATGTGCAAAAGCAGAGATGGAAACACATTTGCCAAATAAGTTCTGACATAGCGAACATTTAAGCAGGCAGTATGCAAGGGATTTGTTCCCAGTGGAGTCCAATGTGGAAAAAAAATACCAAAAGTCAGACTCGTCACCCAACGTTATTATCGTCAAATTAGAGTCGGATTAAGCTCCTAAGTTTTCATCAGTCACATTTCACCGTGTAAAACGTCTGTTTTATGCCTGTGTATGAGTTTGTTATGGTTTGACTCTCTTTATAAAGTGCTTCCTGGCTCCTCTGGTCTGCAAACTTTGAGGCATGGCCAGAAGCTCTCTGTTTACAAGGGTAGTAGCGAGAAACTGTTTTGATTGGTTGTTTGGGAAATGTGGTGTGTTTGAGGAAATGGGAAAAATAGGTTTCATGATGCAGTCACGCACTTCCTTGTCACAAACGTTCTATAAGTGCGCACCAAATGTGTGAAAATGCGCACATTATGGCAAAAACTTATTCATCATTAAATCTGGTTTTAACATTACTTTTATAAAGTTTGAAGTCTGTGCTGTGTAATCCAGCTCAGTGTTTTTTACAGAAGCCTTGTGAAAGCATCACAGCTTTGCCATCTAAGAGTGTTAAAAGAAAAAAATTCCTGTATCCGCATTGTGATCCGGAATAACACCAAAATTTATTGGTATGTTCCTTGGCCCAGTATCCACAAATGTTAAAAATGTCATGACAATCCGTCCACAAGTTTTTGAGTAATGTTGTCCACAGACAGAAAGAACGGCAGAACGACAGACAGACAGACATACGCGACCGAAAACATTACCTCCTCGCCCTTGGTGGAGGTAATAAAATACAAGACAAGAAGTCCTGAATAGTTTGAGCATCTAAAGTCCCAAACAAGCAGAAGAAAAAGCTGAAGCCCAGTTTCGACAAAGCTGCATAGATGAATAGATTAAAAAAAATCCAAGTTTTTCACACAAGATTTTCTCTGCAATGTTCCCCACTGTTTCTCTCTTCATGCCAAGCAGGATCATGCTGCAGAACCAGCAGGAGGCAGAGGGGAAAGTTTTACTGTTCATTATTTGGCAGTTCTTAAAATAAAAGATTTTCAGCATTTATCTGAGGCTTCATCTCAGTTCCAGTACTAAGTGCAGAAAAACATTTGTCTTTTTTGACACCTGGGGATGAATTTAGTCATTACTTCAGTCTCTACAGCTGTGGTTCCATCAATGTTTTTTTATGCGCATTCTGAAGTATTGCATTGAAAAGGTTGAGGGAAATGGCAAAACTTGAAAAGAAAAACTCTGGAAAAAAGTTTTTACGTTTGCTTGATGTGATTTTTAGATTTTCAAAAAAAAGAGTTAGAGTGCAAAAGCGGAGAAGGAAACACATTTGCCAAATAAGTTTGGAAACAGCAAACATTTACCTCAAAAGATTGATTGGCTGTTTCCGCTGTTGTGTCTTCCTGGATATTCCTAAAATGCACAAAAACATGGCTGGAAGCACCAATAGGTACGTGTGGACTGACAGCATTTAATTAACATTACCAACACTCATTGATATGACGGAACAACATACGCCATAGTAACACTTTCCAGAAAACTTGTCTCTATTGCCCTGATGTGTAGTCCCTGGTGTGTAGCCTTTACTTCCTGTTTATTACAGCCATGCATAATGTCAACATCTGGCAAAATTTTCCTTTGTGTAGCCTGGTAGATTCACTACAAACCAGTAGAAGGAAACATGCCTGAGTCGCATTTATTTATTTATTAAAATTTTTTGGGCAACATTTTAAAAGTTTGCTCAAAATTTGCACTACAATTAGATGAAAACATGGCTTCTGTGGTTGAATTTTTTGAGCTTTTAGATTAACATCATTCCTTCTTCAAAAACTTATCCAGATTCTTGGTTTGACTCATCCATGCATTTTTGTGAAATCCTGCAATGTCCTGTGGAAGCTAACCAGGAGAACAAAAACAGCCCGTTGGGTCTAGAACCACCTTTTGGGATCAGCTCCTCCTCTGCGCTGTGTCTCCAAGCTGAGCTTCCTCATCACAGAGCACATCTCCCCCAACTAAAATATTCCTTTGTGAAAATGTGTTTTTGGATTCCAGGGAGACTACCCTGTTTTTAAAGGGCCAGTATGATGTGTTTCTCGGGTCTATAGTTCAATTCTAAACCATAATAAAGTGCCTATGTTACCTTCAGTTGTTATTAAAATGTTGTTTATATGTATAAATCAAAAATAAAATTGACTTCACATCATAGCTGTCTCTGAACACCTTGAAATTGGCCTCTGTCTCTTTAGGAACCTCCTACCGCTTCCATCAGGCCCATTTCTGCACATCATCACAACAGCTTCATGCCATTTACAACCTGGAGTGTCATAGCCTACTTTGATCTAATATTAATTTAAAAATCAGCAACATTATACAATATTGGTTTGGGAAAACTGCAACTCAGGATACAACTGAACCTTAACATCAGACTGGAAATTACGTTTTCTGAAGAACCGGAGTGAGTACAGAGTCGATGTTACAGCTGGTAAGATATCTCCCAGTCATCCTCACACGTCAATGTTAAGCTAATTTATTTATTAATAAAATATGATGTAAGACAACTAAAGAACACAGATTGTAATATAAATTAAGATTGCTATCCATAGATCACATACAGACCAAACAACGATACAAACAAAACAACATGAATTGTTTTCAGCTTATCTGGGCAGATGACAATGGTGTTTGTTTCCTTCTGAGTGTTGGAATTGTATCGTCTTTCAGTGATAATCTTGTTATTAGTCATTGTACCCATTTTATTTGACTTTTAAGTTGATTTCTAGTTAACCCAAATGATTGTGTCTAAAATGATACTACTATAATAACACCGGATGAAAACAAACTACAGAGGCATCATCTGTCTGCCTTCAGAATGTTGCTCTGTTTTTGTTGTTCAGTAAAGTCTTGATTAGCAGAAAACTTTCATTGGTAGCTGTGGTAGCTATGATCTTTAAATGCTTGGAAGTTAGATCATGTGATTGTTGTGGGCATATAATCCCTCCCAACCCATTTTTGGGTTAGGAGGGATTATATGCCCTTTCTTTTATGAGAAAATGCAACTGCTGAGTGGAGGTATTTCAGCTGCAACATGCTCAGACTTCTCAGTGTTTTATAAATTAAACTTTTTATAACCACAATGTTCTAACCAGTAAATCTACATATAAAGGGTCACACTGTATGACTCCCTCTTTGTAATATGTTAACAGATTATCATCTAAACCACTGAAATGACTCATTTAACTCGAGTTAAAGCTGTATGTTTGGGGTCGTCATCAATGACAAAGTTGTTCCTCAGAGTAACTGCCATCTTATCTCTTGGTGCTTTCATCTCTAAAGATATAGATGGGCACTAAAATTGTCAGGCTAGATGGATGATTATTTTCAAGTACAGATGCAGCAGCAACTGTTTTACATCCTACTTAACAAAGAAAATGCTCCAGAGAACCCCATATTCTAGACTCTGACTGAGATCCTTAATGACCCACTTACCGTATTTCTACCTGTATAATACAATCTCAAGTTTAATGAGACCCTCACAATTTTTTTAGCATAAAAACCGTATAAAGTAAAAATAAATGTGTTCTGAGGTTGTCACATCACAGAAAATTTGTGTTAATAATCACCCAGCCAAGTTTGAACAATTAAAAATGCTGTTAACCTGTTAAAAGTAATGAAAAAACATCAGTTAGCTGTGGTCTGAATGCTGGGGGCGTGTCCGCTAGAGGAGCTTAAACCACGCCCACGACCCTGAACATTCCTGTAACCAAGGGAACAATGGTTGTTTTGATTTCCATTAGAGCAACAGGGGGCGGGGTTATACTGAAGGCAGCTGTGTGACATCCCAGGGCTGCCCTTTAAGACACGCCCAAAAAAATCCTGAAACACAGATACCTTGTTACACAAACTGAATCATATCTCCACTATCCAAATATCTACAGTTGAGAGAATTTGTACAAAGTAAAATGTAACATTTTCTTTTTTAAAGTGTAATGGTGCGTTCACACCGAACGCGATTTCAGCTTCAAAATCGCAGCCAACGCTGAAGTTTGAAGCTTGTGCACTTTGAGGTCAGACGCAGGACAKCTGCGCTGCACGGCGACAGCCGCCCCGCCCCTCCCTCCTCTGACCTCTGTCGGGCTCTGTTTAATGTCGGACGAGGAAGTGGCTTTGCTTTATTTACAGAGGGCAAGAGCGTGTCACGTTCATCAGATAATTAATTCATAATTAATTCAGCAGATAATTCAGAGTAGAGGCTCACAGCTCGCTTTCAGGACTATTTTTCCAGTCTGATGAGTCGCTGTCACGCATTGCTGCGGATCAGGACACAGGCAGGCACTCATTTCAGCTAAAGAGCAGGAGCTCCGTCTGTTTCAGGTTAGTGGACCTCATTCAGTAAACTGTCCCGTCGGGAAATATGTCGCTACGTCACACAGTGGAGTCTCTCTGATTGGTTGAMGCTGCGCGTCGAGCTGCAAAAGTTCAGATTTTCTAACTTCAGCGATTTGGACGATTTGGACGATCTGAGCGTTCGACGCTCAGATCGTCCAAATCGTCCAAATCGTCCAAATCGCGCTGCTCTAATCGCGCTTGAGGCGCCGCAGAACTTCCCGACGTTGCTTGAAGCGCGTTCACCATAGACTTTGTATGTAAATCTGCTGCTCCTGACGCTGAAATCGCGTTCGGTGTGAACGCACCATAACTTACCCAACCTTGTGAAAGCATAACCCCGCCCCCAGGCAAATTTGAAAAATGCCAACAAAGTGGGCGGTGCCAATAATTCCTGAAGGGCAGGGCTAAGTGTGAGGATAAGTGAAGAGGAGAGGTCAGGATGAGGGAACGTGACAGCTAGCTTAATTTGATCAAGCTGGTGTTTCTGAAAACAGGCCCAGTGTGGTCTAGATATTAAAAATGTGCTAAAAACAGCCTTATTGAAGTTTCGTAAATCAAATAAAGGTTTCACAAATCACAGTCTTGGTATACATATTTTTGCCATGAGGTTTGACTGTTTTTAAACTAAAGTAAAGATGCTCAAGGGAGTGCTCTTTAGCCATTTTGTAAAGCTTCAGCTTTGTGTGGCTCAGTAATGATAAACTGAGTTAACTGTCCCACTGGCACAAATAAACATCAACAAGCTGATTTATTACAGAGGTAATATTGAAGAAGATGCAACCCAGCAACTTTGTAGTTAGTTAAAAAAAACTGAATCACAAAGAGGATTGTAAGTAAGTTAAGGTTTTAGGAAAGTAAGTTAACTCAGTTTTCTTTTTTTAAATTAATTAATTTATTTATTTTTATATGAGGCAGACGTCCATGTGTCACACTGCACTTCAAGCTCAGCTCATTTTTTTCCCTCCCTGTGCCGGCTTCCAGTCGTCTCCATTGTAACACGGAGAATAACCAGAGCAACCCAGGTAGTTTAACCATGGTGGAAGATATTTCACCCCCCTACTTGAGCTCTTGAGCCACTGGCTCAAGGCACTGCATCAGTGATGCATAAAGCTAGTGCTGCTGAGGCAATATGTGCAATAAAGTGATGTTAGCAGCATTATTGCAAACATCGGCCATTCCAAGTTTTGTCTTGCTGCAGTGGCGTATCTGAGAGAGGTTTTTATATCCGATCATTGGAGCTGTGATGTAAGCATGTACCATTTTAACCAATAGGCAAATTCAACTTCAGTCACTGTTAAACCTATAGAGAGAAGCACTGAGACAGTTTTAGACAAAATATTGCAGAATTAAACAAATTTACGAGAAAATGTCCAAAATGGCATAAAATGTTCAAGTTATTACCCTTAAGACACAATTTAGACAGTTCATCTGAAAAAAAAAGTTGATTTTGGGTTTAGTCACACTATAAAAAAACATTAAAAATCAAATCCTTATGTATAATCCTACCCCTAATTTCATACAGACTTCAGAATTTTTCAGCTTTTATGGTGTACCCTCTGTTGGAGAAACTATTATTTTTGGGATACCTACTTTTGCATGTCACTTGTAAAGGCTTCTGGGCGTGTTTGTTAATGCAGATGTCATTTCACTTAAAATGGTGTGCTCCCAGATGCCTGTAGTTAAATTGGCAAGTTGGACAGCTTCAAGGAGCAGCTGTCTGGTTTTATTGAATACATGAACAACCATGACTTTTTTCTACCTCCACAGTTAACAAGAAAGCAAAATGTGTTTCCTCCTTATCCAACAACACGAGCCTCTCTTCAAATGTCTGATACTTCATTGAGGAAAAATTTGCTTAGCTATAAGCTATGTGACATATTCTACTGTGGGAGTGCAGAATTTATTGTTTATTATTATTATCCCTAACACTTATATATATGAGAAAATTTTGAAATTTATTGCCATAATACATTTACAAAAAATCTGTCAAAATTTGCTCTTATGAAAAATACAACACACACAACTTTATGGATGATTTTTGGGGTTGCAAACTTTTGCATTGTACATGCAGATAAGCAGTGCTATAATCCAATTTCATCTGTGTATTTTACAGAGACAAAAACAGAGTCCAACCATCTGGACTTAAGAAAGTCTTAGGAAAAATGCTTTGGCATTGCACCTCCTTTTATCTCTCCCCCCTTCTCTAAGCAATCAGCAAGATTAATGAGCCTTCTTCTCCTCTAAGATGATTTGTGGGGCCATTACAAACTTTTATACCCCATTTGCTTGCCAACCAAAAAACATCAGCTGAGGAAATCCTAAGAGGAACACCTAGCTTTGAGAAATGTGTGCACAAACACAGTTCAGGAAGTTAGCATAACTCACATCCTTATTATCGTGCAGAACAGAGGGTGGTCGCTGAGCAGAAACAAGAGCTGACTAAATGCAACCTCCTTTTTTGCAGTACAATGTTTACTCACATCACATGGCTATCGTTGACACCTAATTAACACCTATTGTTAACAGGGAGTGGAGTGATACTGGCAATAGCAGCACTGGCTCCTGGTTTGTCCCTACAAACCCAGGAGCCAGGGAGAAAGAGAAATCACACACACGACAGGGCCCTGGAGCAGCGTGGTTATCCTGACTGGGCTTTCCTGAAAGCAGACAGGAAACACAGACA
This sequence comes from Austrofundulus limnaeus, assembly GCF_001266775.1. Taxonomy (NCBI): domain Eukaryota; kingdom Metazoa; phylum Chordata; class Actinopteri; order Cyprinodontiformes; family Rivulidae; genus Austrofundulus; species Austrofundulus limnaeus. Next base: position 346,122 of record NW_013952887.1, read on the forward strand.
GGATTCCATGCAACCTTCAGGTGAAAATGAAGACCCCAAACCCAGACCCAAACCAGTGGTTCCCTTTCAGTCAATTCACTCGGTACAACAT
>NW_013952887.1:347056-348827 GCF_001266775.1 Austrofundulus limnaeus
AGGCAGAGACTTGAGTATATAAAAATGAAATAAGTTTATTTACAAAGGAACGGGGGAGTGGACGTGACCTGAAAGCAGAGGGTTGACAGAGATGAGTCTTGAGGCAGTTTGATCCAGGAAATGAYTTATGAAAGTAAAGAGAAGATTTGCTTACTGGTGAGAGCTTCCGATGACACGAGGAGGAGTAGGTCCGATACTTAAGATCCCAAGGTGAGTATTTACAGGTGAGTTTCTTATTTACAGATGAGGGGGAGGCAGTGAGGCAGCGCATGAGAACAGGTGAGCGGCTCAAGGCAAGACAGGCAGGCGAGACCAGGGTCCAGAGACTTTCAACAAAACAGGTACTTAATCCTGGGAAACAGATTATCACAAGGAGATACAAACAAGTAAATACAACTACTGTTGTCAAAACTAGTAGCAGGCTGAGAACATTACCAGAGCAGTATGATGTTTCAGCGACAAGTTGATCCACAGGTCTCCCTTATAAAGCCTGCAGCTGATGAGCCAGGTGAGTTGCAGCTGATGAGCTGCAGGTGCGCCTAATATGGGTTGCCAGGTAGGCAAGGAGGCATTTGGTGTAAAACACCGAAGTGCCTCAGTGCCCTTAAAGATCGCCTCCAGGCGATCTACAACTTCTTTTCAGGATGTTCTTGGTAGAAGGTAGTGATCAGCGATGGATCCAGAATGAAAGATCTCGGGATCCAAGACCTCTCCTCCGGTCCGTAGCCCTCCCAGTCCACCAAGTATTGAAGTCCGCGTCCTCGTCGGCAAACGTCCAGGATCCTCCGAACCGTGTAGATAGGATGGTTGTCGAGAAGGCGGGCAGGGTGTTGGTCGGTGGGCAAAGGGGACTGGTGGAGACAGGCTTAAGCTGGGAAACATGGAAAGTGGGATGGATCTTCATCGTGGCGGGTAAACCGAGTCTGACGGCTGATGGGTTGATGATCTTCTCCACAGAGAATGGGCCAATGAACCTGGGGGACAGTTTTCTCGGAAAATCTTTCAAGTTAATATCACGAGTGGAGAGCCATACCTTCTGCCCTACTTGGCAAGAGGGAGCAGATGAGCGGTGACGATCGGCAAATCGTTTATTTTGTTGGGTGGTCCTCAGTAGTGCCTTCTGAGTCTGCTTCCAGATCTTGTGGCAACGGCGGATGTGGTGTTGCACAGAGGGGACCAGGATTTCGGTGTCTTCACTGGGGAATAAAGGTGGGTTATAGCCAAGAGATATTTCAAACGGGGAGAAACCGGTAGCAGAAGATGTGTGGYAGTTGTGAGAGTACTCAACCCAGGGAAGATATTCACACCAGGAAGAGGGGTTGTTATTGACCTCAGAGTACTCTCCAACTCTTGGTTGCATCGCTCAGACTGACCGTTAGATTGGGATGGTGACCGGAGGTAAGACTAACAGTAGCACCTAGTGCTGAACAGAAAGCCTTCCAGACTTGAGACACGAACTGGGGGCCACGATCCGAAACAATGTCGGAGGGGATACCATGAAGACAAAAGACATGTTTAACAAGTAATTGGGCGGTTTCAAAAGATGGAGGGAGTTTAGGCAGGGGAACAAAGTGGGCAGCTTTAGAGAATCTGTCAATGATAGTGAGTATGACTGTGTTACCTTCGGATGGTGGCAGTCCAGTAACGAAATCCAGAGCAATGTGAGACCAAGGGCGGGCAAGGATGGGTAATGGATGGAGACCGACTGGTTGTTGGTTGTTATTTTTGTTAGTAGCGCAGGTAGTACAGGCGTTGACAAACTCCTTAATGT
>NW_013952887.1:349047-353291 GCF_001266775.1 Austrofundulus limnaeus
TATCACGTTTTAACGAGATACTATCACGTTTTAACGTGATACGTATCACGTTTTAACAAGATACGTATCACGTTATAACGTGATAGCGTTAATACTATCACGTTAAAACGTGATACGTATCACGTTTTAACAAGATACGTATCACGTTATAACGTGATAGCGCTCGGATTTTTTTTCCCTGCGTGATAGCAATACGCTTCCGTAGCATCTCAGGTAAAACAGTGAAACGTTTAAAATGCATAATAACAAGCCAGTCAGAAGAGCACAAATTTAGTCCAGTATTTCATATGGGGGCAGTTTATACTGAATTTTTCGTGGTAGTGGAAATAATGCAAACAGTGTGGTGAAAAGCACTCTCACTCAGCTAATTTAGCCTGGGTATAAAAAAACAAAGTCCTGTTCTCTTTATTTCATTAAGGCAGAGGGTGTGTGATCAGAAACCACACCAAACACAGGGCCAGAGGTGTAGCATTTTAGAAACCTCGCCCAGACAGAGAGAAGCCGCAACACGGCCTGCTCAAAGGTGGAATGCGATGATGTGGGAGGGATGGGCCCCCCCAAAAAAGGACCCCCAGGAAACGCCCGTTGGAAAGGCTAACACGAGGTGGCAGACAGCTGGTTCCAGGTGGAAATGGAGAACCCCCCGTGAGAACAGCATTCGCCCTGCGGAAAAACACACACAAACACCCAGAGAGAAAAACAAAATTTAGAAAAAATTTTCAAAAACACTTATTTCAGACAGTTTGTGTGTGAAAATGATGATGAATAAATTATACAATTGTAGTTTAAAATAATATTACTCAAAAACACATCATTCCTCCATCTCATCCTCATATATATAAACAAAAATGCCCTTGTTCTTTGAACAAAGGCTAGGGGTACACCAGCTGTCATATTCTTTAAGCACACAGACTGCAATAGCCTCTGCTGCTTTATAGCAAAAGTTCATTCACCATTCATTTAGCAATGTAATACATTCAAGTGGCCCCCAGGAACTGCCTGTGAAACAGGTTTTTAGTTTTTCCTTTTTTGTATTTATGCAAGCAACTTTATCAGCTCTGCTGCACGTCTCTGTAAGACCAACAATTATTGCAGCCTCAGCTTTACACATGTGGTGGAAAAAAACCTAGGAGGAACCGATGTCATCATCACCCCCACACACGCACACACATGCACCCCCCCTCCCCCAAAACACCCACAAGCTGGGCCCCCACACTCTTTAACTGTGCCTCAGTTGAGATCCAGCGAGTATGAGTGGGCCAGATCGGAGGGTGCTAAACAGCTCCCACTGATCCACCCAGATAAGTTCTCGTCGTGAGATAAAAAACCTGAAATGGCTGAGGTAAAAGCTGAGCAGCGGCGAAAGATGTGATGATATGAAATGTTTGAGGAGACAGATGTATGAAACGCGTGCAATGTGACGCACTTAGGAGTGGAGGTCCACCCACTTTTCCAGAGTTTGTTTTAGAAAGTTTTTCAACAACATGGGGGGAAGAAAGGTCATATCTGAAATACCCCACAATGTGTATTTAAACGAAAGGTCCACGAGACTGCATACGCGGTGGTGTTTCTGCAGACTCACGGTCATCGTATTTAGTTTTAGATTAAAAAATATGCAAACAGTACTTCCTTATCAACACGTTTAACCATGTTTTTTTTTTCCTCTGAGGACTTTTTTTTAATAAGTGACTGGGCTCTTTAAAATGCAGGGGACCAGCTAACCAAAACACCACGAAACTCCCTTATGGCCACGGTTGCTGACAAGCATTATGCCAATCAAACCAAAATAAAGAAAAATGAAAATAAATATAAAAACTCAAACCCAAAATTCAAAATTAAAGGCTTTCCCACATGTGAGGCCTAAAATGACCGAAAATGTTGCCACAGAGAACAAAAGGCTTTTTTTTTTTCAAAGACAATAAAAATCAAAGAATTTGATGTGGCTCAAATAACAGACAAGTTCTCCTCTTTTCCCTTTTTTTCATTTTTCAAGAACGTATGAGCATGTATCAGTGTTTTACCCATCTTTTATGGGAGGGTGGTGCCATTTTGGACTGTCTGTCCCTCGGCCCGTTCCCCTCCCCCCTTTGAAACCCGGCACCGCACACCTCACACCGATCCAGGTTCCCCGGCCCCCACTCCTCATCAAACTTGGTGGACGGGCCAGGTTGGGGGAGGGGCAGACGCAGGCTGAAAAGCAGAGTCCAAACCCACAGAAATAAAAAAACAGAAACAAAAAGGATTATAGAAAAAGCTTCTACACTTGTTATCAAACATTCTTTAAAAATAATGCCAGATATTTTGTTCAGCATTTACTTGTCAAAATTCATATTTCAGATCAGCTATTGTCTTGTTTCTCTTTTTTCATATCTGTTACTATTCATACAATAAAAAATGAAAGAAAGAAAAAGTTTCTTTTACAGAACATATGAGAGTGTGTTTGTGTGTTTACTCATCTTTTTCTATGGGCAGGCTAGCTGGCCGTCTGACTCCATCCGTGCCCACTCTACCCCCAGAAACCGGCCTGGTTGTGGTCATCACTTTGTTCTTCCTGGTCGACTTTGGACCCAAAAATGCCCTGGCCATCCACAGATGTGTTCTTGTTTGCATAGATTGAGGCGATGATGCTGTGAAGCTTCTCAGAGAGCGTCACTCCCCCCTTCCTCTCTTGTCCATTCCACAGCAGTTTTGTGATGGTCATTTACGTCGTCGCTTTGCAGGTATGCATCTTTTGCCATCATTTGTCTCACAGCTTGTCAAAGAAGCCTCATGTTGTAGCGTCAGGCTGATTGATCTGACGATGAGGTGATGGTAGCCCCATAGAGTGGCAGCAGGTGCTGGGCTGTGTGACTGTCAGACTTTGAAGCTTTGTTTCATAATGGCAACTTTCTCAGTCTTCTCTACAGTGCTGGAAGTCACACGGTTCCAAGGTCTTTGCTTCATAGTGCTGGCTGAAAATTGTTGTTGTGGGGGGGGGGGGGGGGTAGGCAAACAGGCAGAAATGATAACGTTATCTCGCCTTCATGGTACTGGGCTGTGGATGATCCTCTGAGCGCTGGCCTTTGTAGAATCTTCTGGTCTCAGCATCGCTGTCCATCTTCGGTCTGGCCCAGGTGTCGGGGTTGGAGTGGACACGGGAAAGAGCAGAGGGTCACCAGGAAACCAAATCCCCAGTTACATAAAAACCAAACACACACACAAAAAGAAAGGAAATTACCAATACAGTTTTCTCTATTTACTCAACAGCATGCAGATAATGTCAGGCATTTTAAACACTTTTTAAAAGATGCCTGTTAATGTTGTTTCAACAAAAATCTTCATAAAACACAGCCTCAGTTTGACAACCAAAAATCACTTCTTTGTTCGGTCTGTTAGAAAGAGTTTTGTGTATTATTTAATGGCATTCAAACAAGTCTTGCATTCTATTTCAAGTTGGAATGTTGTATTACATTTTTCCCCACTGTATCTTATATTTTAAAATAAAACAAAAAGAAAATCTTCTCTTGCTTCAGGTAAATGAACAAATTTCCACTTTTTTATATCGACTCAAAGTCATTTGTAACAGAAACAAGCAAATAAAAAACACTAGTTCAGCAAAATTCATTTTAAACATTAGTCCCAGGGGACGTTTCCCCATATGAAAAACAGTTTCATTAATTAAGAGTATCATAACCCTATGCCTTCAATAAAATGTATTTGCCTCTAGCATTCTAATGCTGTTTAATTTTTTACCAATTACAACTCAAAACACAGCTATGTGTTTGTTTTTGTAAATTCACTTAAACTTGAGAGTTAGTTAGAAAACAAGTGTTTTTATGCTTGTCTTAGTGGGTTGCTGCTGGAAAAGGGGTGGATCCGTCGTCCCAGCGTGCCCCCTCCTATTGTCAACACATGGTCCACGGCAGGGGGGCGGAAGGACCGGTCCCTGGTCACCCGCCCCAACCAGGCCGCACCCACAGGAGGTGACACTGCGGGGCCGAAACAGGAAACCCCCAATCCGCTCCACTTAATAGCCCCGGAAAACAGAGAGACTAAAACATGTTTTTTAAAATCGTTTCAAAAACAACCTTTTATCATTTTACCAAACGTGCACATCACACACACACACACACACACACACACACACACACACACACACACACACACACATATTTTAAATCAATTTTTATATAAAATTAAGTAAAAGAATTGTTTTTTAAATTATTTTAAAAAAAAACTTTATTGGCAGGTGGCTGTGGGCCGCC
>NW_013952887.1:355111-361621 GCF_001266775.1 Austrofundulus limnaeus
AGTTCAAGGGGTATGAATACTTTTGCAAACCACTGTATATATTTTATTTACCGTTATTTTACCAGGCAAGTCCCATTGAGATCCCAGATCTCTTTTTCAAGGGAGGCCTGGGCCTGAAGGCAACCTATTGTACATGTTTTTGTGTTGTGGGGGAAACCGGAGTACCCGGAGAAAACCCACGCAAGCACGAGGAGAACATGCAAACTCCGCACAGAAAGACCCCAGGTCCGAACTGGGGATCGAACCCAGGACCTTCTTGCTGTGAGGCGTCGGTGCTAACCACTGAGCCGCCGTTTTAGCTTAGCATCGAAATACAAATAAATGTCATAAATAATCTCACTGCATTTTCCAAAAATTTAGGTTAGTTTCTTTCCTCTTCCGAGCAGTGCACCCGTCCCCGAGCCGAAAGAAAACCCCCAAACAATGTTGAGGGGGAAAAACAGTAAAAAACGAAAGAGTTTTTCGGCCCCGGAAAGGGGCTAGCCTGCCGTCGGAAAGAGTCCTTTCTGACAACGCCATCTGTCGTGGCTAGCCTTTTCGCCAGGGCAGAGATGCGGGAAATAAACAAAGTGGAAACTGTGTCGTCTCGATCTCAGATTATTTAATAGAAAAATGCATATGCAAAGAATGAGCAGAGCCAGACAGACGCAAATCGAAGCGTCTGTCAAGCTCTCGCTGACCCGGAAACAGGAAAACAGACAATATATACATCCTGCTAACAAAATAAGAGCGTCAGAGATATCCAGGAAACCAATGACATGGTTACAAGTAAATAGGCCATAAGATTACATGAGTACATACAGTATCTTAAGAGTCACGAGAAACAGATTATAAAATGGCAGTTTATCAAGAGATACAGAACATGACATGTCAAGGTAATATGTAGTTAGGGAGTCAAGATATTCTTCCACCACAACTTCAACTGGGACTGGTTAAATGCAGTTTCGGATAAATATAAATCTTTCTGTGATTCTATTAATCTTAGCCAGCTGATTAATTTACCCACAAGGCCAAATCTAAAAAGTCCTGATAAGTCTGCCTTGACTGATCTAATTCTAACAAATGCTCCACCAATTCTCATCCGTGGGTGTCTTCTGCAATGATTTGAGTGATCATTGTGTTGTTGCTTCTTCCAGGAACACTAAAATTCCAAAATGTAAACCACACATTATTAGTAAAAGGAATTTGAAAATATTTCAGGAGCAAACTTTTCACCATGATCTGTCTAAGGACAAATGGGAGCAAATGGGTTTGTTTCCAGATGTCGAGCTAGCTTGGACTTTTTTTGAGAAAAGTTTTGTTAAAATTGTAAATAAACWTGCTCCCATTAGGAAATTTAGAGTGAAGGGGCGGGAGAACCCCTGGTTTTCTCCAGAATCATTCATCAGCGAAACGTGGCATGGGCTAGAGATAGTGACACTGATACAGACTGGTCCACTTTCAGGCAACTGAGAAATAAATGTACTTCTTTCATTAAAAAGGCAAAGTCAGAATATCACTTATCTGTCACAACCGAGAACCTCAATAATCTACAGARGTTTTGGAAAGTGGTTAAGACTCTATCTGTTAATAGAAGTTTTCAGGCCTTTCCCAAATTTGTTCTGAAAGACTCAGTTCCAGTGTATGAGAGAACTGAGGTCTTAAACTGCTTTAATAAGCATTTTTTCTCATCTGGCTCACCGTTTGAGTCTTCTGGACTGACTTCTGTGATGTCTTGTCTAGATCCTCCAGTGTTTTCTGGGGACCCTTTTACTTTTGTTCCCTTTACGGTACAACAAGTGCATAAGGCCCTTAAAGCCCTGGATCATAGAAAGCCCCCAGGACGAGACATGATAGAGCTCTACTTTTTTTTAAAAAAGGCTGCTGATTTTTTAGCACAGCCCCTTACAATTCTTTTTAATCTTTCGATCCAAAATAAAGAGGTTCCTTTAGTCTGGAAGTCTGCTTTTGTTACTCCCTTATTAAAAGGAGGTGACCCAGCTGTTTAACTAACTACAGGCCAATATCAAATTTGTGTGTTTTGTCAAAGATTCTTGAATCTCTTGTTAGCAATCAACTAAAAGTTTTTATATTCTAATGAACTTCTCTCAAAACTGCAATCAGGCTTCAGAAAAAAACACAGCACCATCACTGCAGCCACAAAAGTGATAAATGATACAACTGTTGCTCTTGATCAAAAGCAGTACTGTGCATCTCTTTTTATTGATCTGTCAAAAGCTTTTGACACTGTGGACCATGCTGTCTTAAAGTACAGACTTTTTTGTTTGGGAATGTCAGATCATGTGGTTTCCTGGTTGTCAATTTATTTAAGTAACAGGACTCAGTGTATTAAATACAGGTCCTTCTCAAAAAATTAACATATTGTAATAAAGTTCATCATTTTCTGTAATGTACTGATAAACATCAAACTTTCATATATTTTAGATTCATTGCACACCAACTGAAGTAGTTCAAGCCTTTTATTGTTTTAATATTGATGATTTTGGCAAAAAAGTAAAGAAAAATCAAAAACCCTATCTCAAAAAATTAGCATATCATGAAAAGGTTCTCTAAACGACTTATTAACCTAATCATCTGAATCAACGAATTAACTCTAAACACCTGCAAAAGATTCCTGAGGCTTTTAAAAACTCCCAGCCTGGTTCATTACTCAAAACCGCAATCATGGGTAAGACTGCTGATCTGACTGCTGTCCAGAAGGCCATCATTGACACCCTCAAGCAAGAAGGTAAAACACAGAAAGACATTTCTGAACAAATAGGCTGTTCCCAGAGTGCTGTATCAAGGCACCTCAGTGGGAAGTCTSTGGGAAGGAAAAAGTGTGGCAGAAAACGCTGCGGAAGATTGTGGAGAAGGGCTGATTTCAGACCTTGGGGGACCTGCGGAAGCAGTGGACTGAGTCTGGAGTAGAAACTTCCAGAGCCACTGTGCACAGGTGTGTGCAGGAAATGGGCTACAGGTGCCGCATTCCCCAGGTCAAGCCACTTTTGAACCAGAAACAGCGGCAGAAGCACCTGACCTGGGCTACAAAGAAGCAGCACTGGACTGTTGCTCAGTGGTCCAAAGTACTTTTTTCAGATGAAAGCAAATTTTGCATGTCATTCGGAAATCAAGAGAGCACAATGAAATTACAGTTCAGAACACCCATTCAGGAGAACAGGTGCCCTGGGTCATGCAGCCACAGACCCCAGCACAGAGCAAGAAGGATCATCTTCATGAAGACATCACGAGGAGGCACTACCCTTATTTATCATTATCCCATTATGTCTCCTGGAATACCTGCGTCACGAGAAACTGATGGTGATGAAATAATGTTAACAAAAAGCACTTTTAGGACTGCGTTGTTTTAAGAAGGTGATAATCCACTTTGGTCTTGCCCCTGGTCATTCTGTTAACTTGTCAGTCTTTTCAGAATTTTCCTCTATTTCTCTAAAGTGAGGTCCTTCAAAGAGCTATCTACAAAAATGTTAATTGTTCATAATTCTTGCATAAAATGTTAAAAGATCTAGCATCTGGTAAAAAAAAAATTGTATCTATATCCACCTTTGTAAAACCAGTTTCTGCATGTTTTGGGACATTAAATAAGCTTTTTATCAACTGCTTCAGGTCAGTTTTGTTGCTTCCCTGGAAAACTCAAAGGAAGTTTTACATTTTACATTTAAGTTTTTTACATCAACTGTAAAAATAAAGTTTTTACATTAACTGTCTGACCATAAATATTCATAAAACAATAAATGTCCTCTTGAGCATGAAGAGAAAGAGCACATCCACATTTCTGTTTAACACACACACGAAACACATACACAGGTGGGGGGCAATGCAGCAGAGTGGTGTGTGTAATGGTGATAATGCCTGATAATGGTTTAATAATATGAGGCCGTGCTAATGATAGTAATGGCGCACCAGGAATAGTCCTCTCTCTAAAAATAGAGCTGGGTGTCATTAAAGACTCTCCACAGAAAGTTTCTTTGTTTAGTGTGTCCTTGTTGGTCTGCACATGTGGAGAAACTTCTCTGTGGGTACAAGCAAAGAGTTTGTAGTGGATTTCCAGTGCATGTGTGTGTCACAACAAGATATCATTGTTGTATTTTCATAGTTAAACAAGCAAATTTCTTTCATTTTTATGTCTGTTGTGTTCTATTCGAGTACATCCACAGGACAGCAGATGAGCAGAGGGTGCATTCACAAGAGCAAACAGGAAACTTTGAATCACTGATGTTTGGATGAAAAGGTGAAAGTTTCTGCATTGAAATGTTGCAGTGTCTTCCAAAAACAACAACAATTCATGTACAATTGAACTTGTGACAACAACTACGTATGTACATGATACATAGTTGGTGTCACAAGTTCAATTTATATTTTTCATGATTTAGTCAGGTTGTTTTTGTCTTGTTCATATATATATTTTTTTTTTTTCAAAAAGGGTTTGCTCACCTCCACGGCCTGGGTATCCCATTTTCCTCCATTAAAAACCCACCTTATTGTTGCTATATTTTGTAAGATAGACATTTTAGCACCAAATATATCATTTTAGGTTTAGGATTCATTGATTAGTTGATGAACACAAGATATAATGTTAAAACAGTTGATTCAAAAACAGAAGAAAGGAAATGTGACCAAAACCAAACAGTTTCCATTATTTTATATATGTTTTCTTTATCACTGCTCTTTTTTTACAAAAAAAAAAAAACACAAACATGCACACAATGCTCTCCTCACGCTGCTGGTAACCAAAGTACGCAACCACACAGCCTACCTAAGATAAAACCCTCACTTACAACAGTGCAGGCGGACACGTCCTTAACCACGGCTGGTTTGCAAGTTAGCCTGTCTACTTAAATAGCAAAATACTATCGGTTTAAAACTCGGCAGTCACCTGCCTACTAGGTAATAAATTACCTAAAACTCGGGACAAAACAAACTGCTGATCTTTGTCCCTACGTCGAATGGAAAATGTTGTGGCAAGTGCAGAAACACGTCGGAATAATGCGAGAAAAGTCTGCGTATGTGATAATCAAAATATGATTTTATTGAGAGCAACAATCACACAGAACTCAATCAGGAGGGTTCTGTCCGCTTGCTGCTTCTGGGCGTCAGCAGAACACAGCATATAATATACAATAGGCCAAACCCATGTGTCAGTTCACAACCAATCACAGATCGCGGAATGTACTGTTCAGCCAATCACAAGGCTCATACCCAGAGTATGGCAAAGTTCAGTGCCTTGTGAAGATGAACAGTTTCAAGGGGAAAACAGATAAATAATTAATCCATGACAGAAAACTTTACACCAATCCATTCTACCCTCAGTTAAGAATAGCAATTCCTAACCTATGCGGGCGGCTGTGGCGGAGTGGTTAGGGGAGTCGTCCTGGAACCAGAAGGTCGCTGGCTCGATCCCCCGTCTAGCCGTCTCAGTTGTTGTGTCCTTGGGCAAGACACTTCACCCACCTTGCCTACTGATGGTGGTCAGAGGGTCCGGTGGCGCCGATGCATGGCAGCCCCACCTCTGTCAGTGTGCCCCAGGGTAGCTGTGGCTACATTGTAGTTTGCCATCATCAGTGTGTGAATGTGAGTGTGAATGGGTGAATGTMTGTTAGTGTAAAGCGCTTTGGGGGTCCGGAGGGAATTGAAAAGCAGGGAATTGAAAAGCGCTCTATAAGTTCAGAACCATCAGTTCAGTACCTACATTTGACAAAGCTAACAAGTTAGCCTGTCTACCAAATAGTAGTGGTTCAAAAACTCGGCTGTCAGCTGCCAACTAGGCAATGAATTACTTAAGACTAGGGACAAAACAAACCTAATTATTGTCCCTACCTCGAATGGAAAACTGCACCAATCCATTCTACCCTCAGTTAAGAATAACAAAAATCTTTAACCTACATTCGACAAAGCTAATAAACCAGCAGAAGATGAGTAAAACAGAAATCCGTGCATCTCAGACTATGCTACCATGAGCCGAATCAAGTTGCTTAGCCTTTTCCCCACAGAAACTCATGTGTTCCAGGCTAGCGAGGCCTGGTAGCAATATTTAGCATAGTTTTATTTATTTATTTTTTTATTTACTGTTATTTTACCAGGCAAATCCCATTGAGATCTCAGATCTCTTTTTCAAGGGCGGCCTGGGCCTGAAGGCAACCTATTGTACATGTTTTTGTGTTGTGGGGGAAACCGGAGTACCCGGAGAAAACCCACGCAAGCACGAGGAGAACATGCAAACTCCGCACAGAAAGACCTGGTAAGACCTGAGCATGGTCGGTGCATTGAGATGAGAGGTGTTTCTGAGGAAAGTCTTGATTCTCTTCAGTGTTGAGAAGCACCTCAGGTCCAGTTCTTGTCAGAGGAGTTGTGCTGAGAATCTTCAGAAGAGTCTGAGGAGGTGTTCTGCAGACTGTTCTCCATGAAGAGCTGAAACAGAGCCACAGCACCACTAGGGTTGGGTATTGAAAGGGTTTATTTTGAGACCGGTGCTAAATCGATACTTTCAAAATGGTACCGGTTCCTAAACGG
>NW_013952887.1:361631-364166 GCF_001266775.1 Austrofundulus limnaeus
TAAATAAATAAATAAATAAATAAATCACTTTTGCATTTTTGATAATATACACTTTTCGTCCAATTGTGATCTTGAAATAATTTCGAGAAAATAAGCTTTTCTAAGTTGAAATACATAAATGCACTGACCCATTTACTTAACAAAATGAGAAAAACAAGTTGGTATCTGGAGAAAAGTCATAAATGGAAAAAATGTAATTCATTTTCTAAAGGCCCTGTCACATTACAATGTTTTTAGACACTTCATGAAAATTGTCAGACTTTGAAGATGTCTACACTAAAGGTGGAATAAAAAGGAAAAAAAACTGGAGGTCTCTTTTGGACATTTACATAAGTATATGAGTTTTTCAGTCATAAAATTTATTTTCATTTGGCACAAGTTATCTAAAATGTTACGGTGTGACAGAGCCTTAAGCATGTTCTCTTGACTTCCAATAAAACAAGATTCTCTATGCTGTAATAAAAATATATGGTTAGATTGAGAAACAGTTCTTTCTCCGCAGGGAACAAGATAAAGAGTTTATGATAAAAAAAAAACATCCAACCATCATTCCATAATCTTTACCCACTTTTTCCTTTCCATGTCACCTGGTGCCAATATCCAGTCACTGTTGGGGGTTGAGAGGGGTGGACAGGTGCAAGTCAATCATGGCCCTTTTCCACTAGTGCCTCTACAGCACAGTTCGACTTGTACTCTATTCAGCACCGTTCAGGTGGTTTTCCATTACACTTCAGTAACAGTTCAAGTGGGTGGGTTGTAAGGTCGGGTAGTGCCAGAAGCCTTGTTAGCTGGTGGTGGTTATGCTCCATTAAGCTATTTTTTAGTCACTATTACACATAGTAGACAAAGAAAACCCCGAAAAATACACAACACAAGGAAGACATGGTAGTGTTGTTATTGTTAATGGCAAATCAGGCTGTTGAGAGAGTAGCTCTTGTGTCGCAACCAGTGACTCCACCCTCTAACCAGGGGTGCCCAAACATTTTCCCCGAGAGGGCCAAAATGAAAATCTATCCAGGGGCTGTGGGCCAAATGCATTAATATAATACATGAAATACAAATACTTTTTTAAGTAAAGTCCTTTATTTTTAACGATCAAGCTATGCAATGGCCCTCTTTTGTTTTAGTTTGTGCACTTGGAGAAAATCTGCCATACGCTCAAGTGGCAAAGACTCATGGGACATTTTATAAATTGATAAAATATGAGTTTTTGTGGCCTTATAAAGTGGACAAATCTACATGTGGGGTTAAATCTGATCTAAATATCTCTTGTTGTTACTTCATGTTTCATGTTTAATCCTAATATATCAAAGATAAGGTCAGCACCATGAATGAAAACTACCTTCACTACAGCCCTTTACATAGTCATTTGACCAATTGAAATACTGTGTTTCTACATAGGATGACAGGTTACAACATTGTGACTTTGACAACTGCTGGTGGGCCAAATCAAATGGCTTGGCGGGCCAAATTTGGCCCACGGTTCCCATTTTGGGCTCCTCTGCTCTAACCAATCAGTGACCAACAGTCTTCTGATGTTGTGTTTTCAGGCCAGTATGGTCCACTTGGAACCACAGTGAAAGTGAAAACGGGTCTGCTTTTATGAATCCTTATTAATGGAAAAGCCATGGAATCGTGGAGAGTCAAGTCGAACCGTGCTGTAGAGGTGCTAGTGGAAAAGAGGCATTAGAAACAAATGAGATACACTACAGTTCATGCTCTTACTCACACCTAGGGACAATTTTAGATTAAAAAAAAATTGTCTGTAGAAGGAAGCCAGAACACCACAAGAATACCCACACATGCACAAAGTGAACATGAATAAACACGGTCTCCGGAACTGGAATGAATTTAGCAACCTTCTTGCTGAAAGACACTGGCAACTGTGCCGCCATGCCACTGAAAAAAATAAAAATAAAAAAAACGGAAAATAAATTCCTAATCATCTTCTCTCTTTCAGGGCAGCACATCAGTGGAGTGTTTAGAGCTATTGCCCTGTAGTGGACATGTGTATCCCCCGCCTCTCACACAGTGACTGTTGGAAAAACACCAGCTCCTCGTGACTCAGAAAGGGAATGTGGGTAAAGAAAATGGATAGATGGTTCTCTCTCAGCTTCTGTAAAGACAAGTTTTCTTGGAAAAAACGTTTTGATTAAGGAAATTAAATTTGTTATCTCTAGAAAATGAAAGAAAAACTTGAGATTTTTGAGATGTAAAAATAAACATCTAATCATCTCTTCTCATTGCTCCCTGGCAATTATTGTTACAGTGATTGCTACATTTTTAAAGCATATTCATTTCTTACATGACTTGCATCTTTTTCTTCTTGAAATTTATTATATATAAAAAAGACAAATAATGCAATTTTCCTGCAATAAATGGGTGAAACTAATTCAAGTACAGACATCAGCCAAACTTGACAATAAAATAACATTTCTTTGAACTCAATCAAAGTAAAGTTTGTTGTGGTCGGAGCATGCCAGCTACAGAGAGAGAGAGAGAGAGAGAGAGAGAGGGACCCTGCCTCTGAGAGAG
>NW_013952887.1:364191-367405 GCF_001266775.1 Austrofundulus limnaeus
GAGAGAGAGAGAGAGAGAGAGAGAGAGAGAGAGAGAGAGAGAGAGAGATCAAGTCTGAGCTGTCATTGGTTGTTTGTTCAGCCTCCTGCTCTGTGGATATAAAAGCTCCAGCAGCAGCTGTGGAACTCAGAGGGAATAGAGGAGAATCCCCAACCATGATGGTGCAACATTTGGGAGCTCTAACTCCAAAAAGGTGATAAAACTATCCCTGAACCGTTGATTAGATTTACTCTGCTGGAATATCAATCAGAAAACATTGACCTCTGACCTGACACCACACCAGTGAACTGGTAAGTTTGAACTTTGCAATTAATAACTTTTTAGATTAGTTCTTTCAAGGTGAAGAAATTCTGTTGCAGTAATTTAATACATCTGAACTTTAACACAATATTTGAGGGTTTATTTATTGAAATTACTAAAGATAGGCTGCTTTTTATTTGGATTGAAATATTTTTCATTGGAAAAATATATTTTCTGCTTTGAAAATGAGTGAGTTGCTAAACTTTATTGTCCAAATCTAAATCTGAGTTTAATTTTTAATATTTCTTTTTTTTTAAACTGGACATGTTTAACATATAATCTCCAAATAGGTAGTGCTGGTTAAACAATAAAAACTAAAAGCACCATAAAAGATCAAAAGTATCACTTGGTTCATAATTTTCACTTTCAGTTTGAGGGATTTTGTTGCACATATGTTTGAAATTTGACTAATTTGAGCATGATGTTGTTTCTTTTTTTTTTATCTTTGACCAATCCGATTAATTTACAGCTGCAGGAAATCAGCACAGATTTAACCAATCATCGCACTTTAAAAAAATTATTTAAAAGCTAAACGTAACTTGTTCTTCAAAAGGCTCAAATCATAAATGTTTCATTCGCTGCAATTCAGATGGTTCAGACTTTTAGTATCCATAGCTCAGTTTCCAGTTTGTGCACATAAATTAGATTCAGCAGTTGGCAGAAATTATTCCTCTAATATTTAGAAGGAACATTACCAGGATCCTCCCTCCTAAACAATCATTTTCCTCTGGACTCTGCCCTTCCTGTGCCCTTCCTTCTCCTTCTATTGTTCCTCCAAACTCAGCAGCAGGTCACTTTTTCTCAGCCTTGGCCTCACTTTTCTTCCCCTCCGTGAGAATTTATGACACGTCTTCAACCTGTCCTCTTCTGATCCTTGTTTCCAAAGATTAGTTTTCTGACAGTATCATGAACACCCATTCCCTTTCAGACTTTTTTTTTAAGTGGAGCCAACAGAGCCTAAGGTCAGGAGTGTTTTCTAAAAATCTAATGCAATTAAAGGACTGGCCCAATCAAAACTCAGCTTCCTAATTAAATCTGACAATCCTGCTCGACTAATGAGTTGCCATTGCTCCACACAAAGACATAGTTCATGCTACAAACATCAAAATTATGAGCAAAAATACCTTTAAAAACTCAATGTTATATTGTGTTTGTACAGTACGTGCGTATAACTGGACGTATACAATTTGGTGTTAGTTTCTCTCAGTGTGTCTGCATGCTGCTTGTAAATGTTAGTAGAGCGTTCAAATTCAAACATTTATTCACAAAATTTTTCTTTCCAAACCGTCACATCAAACGGTTCGCAAAGCTCCAGACTCTCCAGAGTTATTATAGCATCATGGTCAAACGGGCTCATTTATCCTGAGATGCCCGAGGCATTTCTTCAGGGAACACAGAGTCTGAGAGTCAAACTGGCTGAGAGAGAGAGAGAGAAAAAAGCTTTCACACATCAGAGAAACACTGTTCTCTACTTAGTCCATTTGTGGGGCTTAGTTTTATTTGACCACCTTCTGCCTGTCATAGTATGTGTTTTTCATGCTTTGTTTTCCTAGTGTTTCAATGTTTCCCCTGTTTCTCCTCTCAGCTGCCCCGCCTCGTTCTGCTGATTACCCTTGTGTTTCTCCCCAGGTGTTTTCTGTTCCCTCATTAGTTTTCTGGGTATTTAAGCTTTGTCCTGTCTCATTGTGGGATCATTGTATTGTCAACCCGACATCACTTGTGTTCATGTTCCTTATACTATGGACAACTAAGTAAGTTTTTTGTTGCATTACAAGTCCTCTTTAAGTTCTATTAAAGACCTTGTGATTTTGATTTTTGAACTTGCCTGCGCCCCGGATTTTTCCTACACCAAACCTGACAGAATGATCCCACCAAGTAACCAGCCTTGCAGGCAAGCTTTTTAATTTTGAGGACATGTTTGAGAACCTGCAGCAGAAGAGACAGCTGGCTGAGATGGCTGCTCATTTCCCTTGGTTCTGGCCACCATCTGATAAATTTTTTTCCCACCCCTGTTGTTCCTGAGCTGGTGGTCCCAGTGTTTCCTGAGCTGGTGGTTCCACAGTTGCCAGTTCCAGTGGTCCCAGAGTCGGTGGTCCCAGAGTCGGAGGTCTCTGTGGTCCCAGAGTTGGAGGTCTTGGCAGTCCTGGTGGTTCTTGGGTCGACCGCCATCGCCTCCTCATCGCCTGGATCGTCGTTCCTTGCCTCCTCTTCACCTGGGTCATCGTTCCTCGCCTCCTCTTCGCCTGGGTCGTCGCCCGTCACATCCTCTTCGCCTGGTTCGTCACCCGTCACCTCCATGTCACCTGGGTCATCAGTCATCGCCTCTTCGTCCACTCTGTCGCCTGTGTTCTACGTCGCCAAGGCTCCAGCTCCATCAACCTCCGCCGGCTCCTCATCGCCTCCTGCTTCCTCCCTTGGCTCCACGTCTGCTCCAGTCTCCTTCTTTGGCTCTACGTCTGCTCCCGTCTCCTCCTTTGGCTCCACGTCTGCTCCTGTCTCCTCCTTTGGCTCCACGTCTGCTCCCGTCTCCTCCTTTGGCTCCACGTCTGCTCCCGTCTCCTCCCTGGGCTCCACGTCTGCTCCCGTCTCCTCCCTGGGCTCCACGTCTGCTCCCGTCTCCTCCCTGGGCTCCACGTCTGCTCCCGCCTCCTCCCCTGGGCCCTCGTCTGCTCCCGCCTCCTCTGTTGGGCCCTCGTCTGCTCCCGCCTCCTCTGTTGGGTCCACCACCCTTTTCACAACTCCCTTGGACCTGGGAGGTTTTCTGAGCCGCCCTCCGGATGTTCTGCTCCGTGTGGGGTGGTCCTTTGGCCGTCCTCCTGAACTCTGTGTTTTGCCCTGAACTCTGTGTTTTGTCCTTGAGTCTGTGTTGTCGCGTCATCTCCTCTTTTCGACGTCGGGAGCCGTCGTTGAGGGG
>NW_013952887.1:373985-376800 GCF_001266775.1 Austrofundulus limnaeus
TGTAAATCCAGTATAAAAAAGGAAAAAATTGTATATGTCCTCTGGACGGGTTCTTCTTTAATGAAACATTTCGTCTCTCTTCCAAGAGACTTCTTCAGTCTGAGAGTTTCAGGCAAAATTCAGGCTTTTGAGTCCTGCCTCCAGGTGACTGATACTCACATCACATGGCTATCGTTCACACCTAATTAATACCTATTGTTAACAGGGGGTGGAGTGCCATTGGCAGTATCTCTTCACCCCCTGTTAACAATAGGTATTAATTAGGTGTGAACGATAGCCATGTGATGTGAGTATCAGTCACCTGGAGGCAGGACTCAAAAGCCTGAATTTTGCCTGAAACTCTCAGACTGAAGAAGTCTCTTGGAAGAGAGATGAAACATTTCATTAAAGAAGAACCAGAGGACCTATACAATCTTTTTCCTTTCTAAGACCTTGTGATTTTGATTTTTGAACTTGCCTGCATTCTGGATTTTTCCTAGACTAAACCTGACACTGCCTCCTTCATAAACAGACTTTGCATTTCTTAAAATAAAAATGCATATCACCCAATGTTTTTTGTGCCAGAGTCTTAAATTCAATAAATGATGGCGCCATTTTAGTCAAACCTTGAAAATAATGTTAATGTTAATCTCTCACATTGCGAGGTTTCACGGAGTCTGTTAGTGCTTGTACAATGCGTAGCTACAAACCACATCAAATTTTATCTCAATAGCTGTAAAACAGACGGCTGTTTTTGTGTTGGAATAATGTCGACCAGCTGCGGTGGCCATCTTGAATTGGTTTAACTTCAAAATCTAATCAGTTGTAGCTGCTTGACCAGTAATTGCTGTCATTTTCCTAGTTTGTCTTTTCACAAATAACTTTGTGAAATATTTGACACCTGTTGACTCAGGAGCAGTTCCCTCCCAAAACATCTGTTAGAATGGACTTGCTGACGTCAATGCAATTGAAAGTAAATTCAGTTTTATTCAGCATTTACACATGAGTGGTCTGCCAAAGTCGTGGCCAAGAGGTGGAGCCTTGCCCTGTCTTCATATTAATGTGGTTTATTCATCATACATCAATAACATTTGATGGTTGTAAAACTGTCAAGGGTAAAGAAGAGCCATCTAGCAACTCAAAAACATTACATAAGAAATCACTTCAGTTAACAACAGTTTCTTTTTAAAGGTAGACGTGCTACAAATGCTTAATATTTTATTAATACAATTATCTTTATGGTAAAAAAAATCTGATTCTATATGAAGTTAGATGTGTTGATATGGTCACATACAATCTGTGAGCTTATAAAGATATTTGTAGCCAACTAGTAAGCTCCTGCTTTAAAATAAAGTTATTTAACACTTGCATATGTACAGAGCTCGTCTGGTGACGTTGGATGAAAGAAAAATAATGCGAGATAGTTAATGCAGGTATTTCCATGCAGACTGTTGAATGTTAACATTTTTATTTTAATATGGGTATGAACAACAAACTTCAGTCACTTGCAGTTTAATCATGGAGAAATTCCATACATGTCATCCCTTTTGGACAATTACCATAATGAGCCTCAAAAATACGTAATTTCCGCAATAAATCTGTAATAATCACATGTGTTGGGGGGTGGGGGGTGCAGTCTTGTGGCCATGCACCTTTTTTTTTTACCAACGTCACTGGACGTACATACGATTGCAATAACATATAAGGCTGATGGGAAGAAAAAATCTTTCTGCACATCATGTGACCAACAGGCTACTACATGCAGAGCTAGAGAAACAATGGAGTGGCTAGTAGCCACGATGCAATTTTTGCTAGCAAAATGAGAATTCCTGCCACCATACTGAGGAGACCTCTGTGTAGTAAAGTGAGTGCTCTTAAAAGCTGTCAGATTAGCAGAAGACCATTTCAAATACAACACAGAGCAGAACAGGAAGAAAAAGATAAACAAACAACACTGCCATCATATGTGTTGCTGAAGTATCTGAGAAACTCAGGAGTTTCTCTTTCTCTCTGGTGCATTACTAGCCTGATAAAAACCAGACCCTCGTCCTTCACTTTGCTTTGTACGAGGGTCTGGACTCGTGGCTTTAGAGAAGCGATTCTTGCTGGAGGCATGGCCTCTGCTGAAGTTTAAAATTATTGGATCAGTTGGCCGCAACGAATGTGTGCCAGCTCCACTGTGAAGGAGGCTAAGCTAAGAAGCTAACTGGAAATTGCGTGTGCTGTAAACAACCCTACTGAGAGGAGGGAAAGTACTGAGCCGAACAAGACGGCTGTAAATGAGAGCTGCTGCTTTGTCAGACAAATTTTATTTAATTTGGAAGCCTTATCAACACAGACTGGCTTCATCCACTTCCTCCACTGCCATTGCTAAACTAACTAGCAGACACTGCATATAAAATCAACGTCGTTCAAAACTCCACTTTCTGTTTGCTGATTGGCCCGGGTAAAATAAACTACAAGCAGACACTGTGCAGAAAATCAACGTTCTGTTCTTTGATTGGCCCGGACGAAAATTCTCCTGAAGAAATCCTTGTCTATAGGAGAAATCCTAGATGGAGCAGTGAAGCGAAACTAGAGGTGGGCGATACTGGGAGTTTTGGTATCGATCTGATACCAATTAAATACAGGGCCAGTATTGCCGATATCGATACTGATACCAATACTTTTTAAGCTTCATAATTTGAAAAGATCCAAAAGATCTAGGATAGAATTTTGCCAAACATTGTACGTGACAACAAAATACTTTATTATAACAATCAATATTTTTGCTTGCCAACAATAAAGCAGTTACAAACCAGTTTCCTTTAACATTAGGAAAATAAATCTTTTATAC
>NW_013952887.1:377105-382420 GCF_001266775.1 Austrofundulus limnaeus
GGACTGCTCTCTGCTGTGTGTGATACAGTGCAGCACTACAGACAGAGAGTAGACTTTGAAAAATCCGTGTGTGCAGCAGTCAGTGTGTGCAGGAAAGAACAAAGCTTGAGTATCGATCTTTTTACGTGAGTATTGTTCAATATCAATACCAGTGCTGGTATCGATATTATCGATATTTAGTATTGATCTGCCCACCTCTAAGTGGAACTAGATTTGAGCGGAACTGTGTAGGAAGGCAAGGGCCAGGGTAGTGCATTACAAACTCGGCTCCATTCTAAGGTTAGAACTGACAAACCAAATTGAACTGCGTGATGTCTCCAGTTCAGTGCCGTCAGAAATGTTCAGACCTTTATATTGGAGAAAAACAACCAAAGCAAGCCATTTAAACAGAAGTCTCAGATTTCAGCTTTCAAAAACTTACAATGTGGCATTAAGCCTAATACTCAGTCAGATTCCCTCTAATCCACATCTTCATGCATGTGACCAAAACATCATTTGTGAGTGAAGCAAACAAAGATCCTTATGACTCTCCAGTGGAAAGGGAGACTGATTCATCTTGCATGTGAATTTAGCTTCCTCAACTCCACACTGGAGTTTCTCGTGCAGTTAAAAGCCGGCAACTCCACACTTTCCTGTACTAAATTGACAAAGCTCCCCAATGGGAAATTAAATGTCTTCAACTACAGAATAAAAAGTTTTTGTATTTGGTTTCATTGTTCATTTTTCTGGGGATTCACCATTGGAGGAAGGGTAACATACTTGTTAGTATCAGCAAACTGGGAGGAAAGGGGGCCTGGGAGTTCTTGACAGACTGGCCCAATTTCAACTAGTAGACAACAAGTTAAAGACAGAATTTATGCCAGTGAATCAAAAAATATATTTTTGCTTAATATATTATAAAATTAATTATGGGGGAGGGGTCTCACGGCTAGACAGCTGAATAGCCTTAGAGGATGTATTGGGGGGTTTGGCCTACATTATTCAAAACTTGGAGGGATACCGCCCCTGGGATTTCCGGCCAAGTCTACTCTGCGGCTACAAAGATGAACTCTGAGGCAATATTGTCTGCATGTATTTCTGTGATATTTCTTGTTTTGGCTTTTTGACATCAGTATAGTATTGCTATCACCGTTTATTCTAAGAATTTCATTGTCTTTCTGTAAAACTATTGGAAAACATTTTCTGCCATTGTCTAACATGGTGGTTGATTACTTTTTTTTTTCTTCTGCAGGACACAGAGGTTTTCACAGACCCACTTTGCCTGGAGCAACACCTGGAGCTTCTTTGAGTGAGCCAACATCTTGTGGCAAATGTGTGACGCTTCTGGGAAAATGAGAGCAGTCCTACTGCTCTGTCTCTTGGTGGTTGTGGAGGCTCAAGTTTCCAGGTTTGTCCGTGATTCCCAGAGTGTGCAAGAAGCTTCAGAACCCTCGAAGAACAACACGTCTGACCCGCTTCTGCCCCCACAGCCAGGACTCCCTCGGAGCCCTTACCCCCCCATGTGCATAAAGCAAACAGAGATCAAGAATGCCTTCAAGTATGTGAACACTGTCATATCCTGCCTGATCTTTGTGTTGGGGATCATTGGCAACTCGACGCTGCTCAGGATCATTTACAGGAACAAGTGTATGAGGAATGGACCCAATGTGCTGATTGGCAGCCTGGCACTGGGAGACCTGCTTTATATTGTAATTGCCATCCCCATCAATGTGTATAAGGTAAACAAAGTTAACATTTGTGTCTGACTGGGTTTAGTTCTGTATATTTTGAGCTGAAAAGTGGGAAAGTTATAGTGTACTATGGTGTAAGGTCAACACATTTAAAGTTCATAACTCACCCTTATTATTGTTGACACTCTACCAGACTCTCTCTCCCAGGGTGGGGGCGGCAACATGCGCTCGCATGACCCAAAGAATGGATTGGACAAACGTATCGGTCGACCCCTAGTTGGCATTAATCAAATCTCGAAGTGCCGGCTCTCACAACATCAAAGAACAGGTCACATAATTTAGAGGATTTTGAAGCTGCTTGTACATCATTTTTGACTGTGTGGTCCATCAAATCCATAAGAGCATGAGAATAATCAATTAATGACTCACCCTCAAGTTTACAGTTGAAGAATCTGTGTGTAATGAGATACTTGAATTCATGCACTATAAACTTCTTTAAAAACATCAAAACCTTTCACACTCTCTCTTTGAGCTGCTGGTAGGAATTTAATTTTGGTCCAGGCAGTGCCCCCTAGGTGTTCAAAAACAATCTGGGCCTGTTCTTTTTCTGTGTACCCTCTTGTTTGCACAGTCTCTCATCAATTTAATCCATTCGTCCAAAGTTAACAACTCTGGGCTGTCCAGTTTTACAGGAAAAAATATGTCAGTTTCCTGTCCGCACATAGATAACAGGAGTGTGCGTTACAGTTTGTGCATTTCCTGAAGATGTTAAGGCCTTTCTGAGTTTGTGGCCCCTGTTTTTAAAGCTTTCCAAATCCTTAATTTGCTGTGACATGACCTGCTTATCATGGTCGTCCCTGGCTCCAGTGCCACTAGACATGTCCATTTTGATGCCACTTGCCACTACAAAAATGGCCAAACAGTGGCGTGGACATTGACCATTGGGAGTAAGATCCAGAAGGGGTGTGAAGTGCCTCATGTGCATTTAAAGAGATCACACCAAAATGAGTTGTTCTCAGGGGTGAAAGAGAGGCCTGTAGAGCTACAACAACATGGACATCACTGACAGACAAGACAGCGTGGAGGACACAGGCACCTCTCCCTGAGTGTGCTGATCGGGAGACAAGTATGCCTCAGCCAGAGAGTGTAGGGACACACTCCCACACTGTCTGTCAGAAATGATGGCAGTCTCTTTGTGACAATTTTGCACTTTAACGCTTCTCATTAGTTAGCAAAAGAAATAGCAGATCTCTCTCTCTTATAACTCTTCCATCATCAGCTGAAAATAAACACCCTTTTTGCCAGTGGTACTGTTGCTGTGTTGTTTCTGTATATGTATATGTCTGCTGCAGTGGAAGGAGTTACTAGGAGTACTCACTACAGTGTCTTTTTGAGTATAAAATGTCCATGCAATAAAGAATGTCTGATGTTTTACAACTTGTCAAGTAAGCATCCTCCCCTCATTGTCATCTAGTCATCTTTACTCTGTAGCTCTACTCTGGAATATCTGTCTGGTCATTTGGCTTCTGTTTTCTTCACTTCACTTAAACTGGGCTTCTTTTTTCGAAATAAAATACATTTTTCTTTTAAGGTTAAAAAGTGGCTTGTCACAGCGACATTTTTATCCATTTTAGATTATGGAGACTTGTTATAAATGAATACCTCAGCACAATATCTTTAAAAAATTTATGCTGTCTATAATGCTTCTCTGAGGTTTGTTACAAACTGTAAAGCCTTGACTCATCTTTGTGATCTGTACAGTCGAGTGTGATGGCTTTCTTTGTCCACCAGGAGTTTAGGACATTGGTACATTTTTGTTTATAAGGCTTTGCTTGGACTGCTACCATCTTACTTCTGAGATCTAATCACACAAAAAAGCATTGATTCACACTCTTTGCGTTCAAACAATCATTTCTTGGTCTCTGTCCCATTTCTCTGTACAGAATTGGGAAAAGGGGCCTTTGTTTATTCTGCCCCATCAACATGGAACATGTTGCAAAAAGTCTGGAAGTTAACWGAATTGATCCCATTGAGCACCTTTAAATCCAGATTGAGGCCATTAGATATTACTTCCTTGAATTGTGAATGTTTTGAATAGTGATTGTAATGTGTTTTAATTGAGTAACTCTATGAAATGTATAATTTTTGCTGCCTCTTGGCCAGGATTCCCTTGAAAAAGAAGTTTTTAATCTCAATGAGACTTTCCTGGTTAAATAAAAGAAATGGATGAAATGAATCTTCAAGTAAAGTCCAAACCAACAACAGCATCATTTTCCTCCAGTTCCATGTTTGTGGAATGAACAAGTAGAAAATGTTTTCTAATATTTGATTGGACACAATCTGTATCGAAAAACTCAGCATATTTTGTTGGTACTCTTACAACATGTACTCTTACTACATTATTCTAACAACACAATGCGCACACAACAACCACCACATAAAATAAAACAATATATACCCTGAACATAGGAGAATGCTTCTGAAACACAACTCCTCAAGACACAAAAAATGTAGTAGTGGCAATACCAATCACCAAAGATAAGGGGCTGAGTACAATCCCAGACTGAAACATATGAATTCAACTATTAAGCACCCAAATACTTATTGTTCATATAGTATACATTATTGACATTCAAGCCATTAATGAATGGCACTTATAGCATATGATTATTGCAGTCCAAACAGTCCTCTGCAATACTGAAAATGCACATAAATATCTAAATATACTGTATTTGATATGTTGTGCAGCCCTGAGTTTAATGTGGTTTTTATAATGGCCCTGCCATTCATTTTACAATTTTGGGAAGCTTATTAAAAGTTGGATTTGTTCTCGTTGCCTTTTAGCCTCTCTCTTGAGGCTGGCCCTTGTTTATGTACTACATGTTTACAACTGCGGTTTGCCAATAAATTTAGTTTTAACTTAAAATGTGCAGGCTTTTCATCCAGGCAAAAAGGGAACATTCACACAAACTAAAAAACAATTTCAAAATAAAAGTTCAGAATTTCAGGAGATATGTATTATCGTGTCTGGTGGTTCTTTGAATATAACCAGCAGAGGATAAACGTGGGCTCAACAGCCAAAACACAAAACAGGACCTATTTTAGTTTCAAAATCATATTATTATTTTTTTTTAGATTTATTGAACAAGTGAATTTGAAGATTAAAAAAATATGTCTTTTTATGCTGTGTAATCATGTATTAACTATAAAATATATCCTGCTTTGTTATTGCATGTACTGTCCTATCTCTGATTAGACTGAGTCATTCCAGATGTGGAATTTAATCAGGGAAGAATAGCCTTCTTTTGTAGGTTTTGGCATTGGCTAAATTAGTTTTGGAAGTACTTAGGATAAAAAAAGACCTCTAAATATAACCTCTAACATTTCTGTTATTAAAAAGTATCTTTCCTGTCTCCTCCTGGTGTTTCTTTATTTCTCCAGCTGTTTGCTAAGGACTGGCCATTCGGTGTGTATGTCTGTAAGCTGATGCCGTTCATTCAGAAAGCCTCAGTGGGGATCACTGTCCTCAGCCTGTGTGCCCTCAGCATTGACCGGTGAGAACACACACACACACACACACACACACACACACACACACACACACACACACACACACACACACACACACACACACACACACACACA
>NW_013952887.1:382711-387502 GCF_001266775.1 Austrofundulus limnaeus
TCCTCAGCCTGTGTGCCCTCAGCATTGACCGGTGAGAACACACACACACACACACACACACACACACACACACACACACTCCTCCCTCCAACATCAAATCCCTACCAAAGCTCTGACTGCAGTTTTTTTCTGTAGCTACCATGCAGTGACATCATGGAGCAGGGTAAAGGGGATGGGGATCCCTCTGTGGAAAGCAGTGGAGGTGACACTGATCTGGCTGGTTGCTGTGGTGCTGGCGGTCCCAGAGGCGTTGGCGTTTGACATGATGGAGATGTCATACAGAGGCAACAAGCTGCGTGTCTGCCTGCTGCATCCAGAACAGGCCACCAGCTTTATGAAGGTATGAGCAAAGGTTTCACTCAGTGTGTTACCAGGTTATTGACCTCTTCTAAAGGGGAAGAGCAATCCTGTAATTGTGTCTGTTAGCAAAACGTTTTATTAATTGATTGGATTTTGATGAAACTCAAAGTAATTATCAGATGTACACATACACCTTTTTATATTTTAGGTCAGCCCAATTCAAGATGGCCACCACAGCTATTTAACATTAGCAAGCCCTATAATGGTCATAACTCATTGTTACAGATAATAAACACTAACAGATCACTTGATATCTTTGTTCAGAATTTTGACACGCAGTGAGGGGTGATGAAGTATGCTTCACTTTTATACAATAATCTCTTGTAGAAGCAGTACTAGAAAAGAATGAACTGCAGTAAAGTAACTGTCTTATACAGAAGCAGACAGCTCCATTTGCTTTGGATTGTGTATGTGTACCAGAACTTTTATATTCACATAAAACCCAATAGAATATATGAATGCACATGGACTCTGAGCAGCTCAAAAATGAATGTTGTGGCCAGCCCTGGCTGTGCCA
Source organism: Austrofundulus limnaeus (assembly GCF_001266775.1). NCBI lineage: Eukaryota > Metazoa > Chordata > Actinopteri > Cyprinodontiformes > Rivulidae > Austrofundulus > Austrofundulus limnaeus. Next base: position 383,589 of record NW_013952887.1, read on the forward strand.
GCCCTCTTGAATCAGGTTGACTCCAAAAGTTAAGTACTGTATTAATGTGTATAATACAAGAAATTTAACCCCAGAAATTATCCATAATGTGTGTGTGTTTGTGTGTGTGTGTGTGTGTGTGTGTGTGCGCGTGTGTGTGTGCATGTGTGTGTGTGTGTGTGTGTGTGTGTGTGACTGCCTTATTTTAATGTACAACCACTATAAGTTTCAATATTTCCTCTTATTTGACTGAAATATTCCCACTCCTCTTACCACTCACCAGAGTCAGAAGAGGAAAAACTTGTTTTCTTTTTCTTAGTAACCCTGGCAATTTAAAGAAGACTTGGCCTTTGGTTGGATGTTCTGATAAATCCATCTTGCTAACTGGTTTGGGAGTGGATTATTTTTTCAGTGACACACAGAACCGGAAACTTCCACTGCACGTTCTCTGGAGCAGAACATGCCCACACAAGAGTGTCTCCTCAAATAAAGGCTGAAAAATCCGGAAATCTGTCTGAAACGAGTGGTGGCTCATAACATGATGATTAGATTTTTTATGCTTTTTAAGCTCAAAAAATGCTGATCGTAATACAGTATACTCGAGATCGTATTATACGTGAATAAATACTGTATATCAAACTTTCTGAAAGTTTCAGAAACAAATTAAAGTTTGTTGTTTTTGAAAAACACAGCTTACGTTTGCATGTCCAGACTGCAAACTGCTGTGCAAGATCTTTTATTTCCACATCCACCCACATGGCACCTGCTTCTGGAGCTGCCCCACCTTTAGGATTTAATCGACTAGTACACTTATAAATTAAATATAGGCAGATTTGGACTTGTTTTTAAATATTTTGTCTCACAATTTTTTGGAACATGTTAGAAATTCACGTGACAGAGATGCAAATCCTCTGTGTCTCATGTGACGGGGCAGAGAACTCCCCACAAATGTTTGAAAACGGTTTTGGAAATTCCATCACAAACACTCGGTTTAAAACTAGACGCCAACATGTCCAGCCCAAAGAGATATCTCGATACCTGCTTAAATTAATCTGAGACTGTCCAGAGTGGGATTAGCATTTACTACCAGAGTATGAAGTTTAACTTCCTGGACACCGTGTATGCCTGTGCAAACCTTTATGGTGTTTTCTTTTATAGTTTTTACAGTAAATCAATTTGGTCCTAAACGGATAAGCTGACCAGCATTGCTAATTGCACTTCCGGTTTTTAGAGTGAACGCTGGCGCAACTTGCTGCCGCTGCTCGCCGGTAAAATTAACTTAGTTTATGGTCTTGTGACCTAATGGACTATGCAATCGCACTAATCAGGCTGACTAACTTTTGTCTGTTCAGCAAAATCGCCGATTTTGACAACACTGCGTGTGTACATGGACTAGCTTCCACTCTCCTGCTTTCATCTACTACTTGAGTCTTAACTGTCGCTGCTCACCTGTCCAGGCTGCCGACTCCTCTCCCACAATGCCAACTAGCAGGATATATATCTGGGCTGTGCTTCTCTGGACTCTCCTGGCACTCTTCCAACAACCTGTTACGGGTCTGATCCAGTACTCTGCTGCTGAGCTCCTCTGGCTGCGGTCTCATCTATCTGCACTCCCCCCTACTTCACTACTCATCTCGGATGCAACTCTCTTACCACGCCGGAAATACACCCACCGTGGGTCTCGTCGGAACATCCAAGAGGACACTTCGAAACCCATAAAATCCATCTGGTCTACCTCTCGTCGTCTCCGGCGTGCTTCCAACCGGGTTGTTGACAGCAGCGTGCTAGCTTGCCTAGCCCGGTCAGCTAACACTCCTGCAAAGCCTGATAACTCCTCTGTAAACTTCGGTCTGCTTAACATCTGCTCACTCACAGGCAAGGGACATCTCATCCAGGATCTCCTCACTGACCGTAAGTTTGACTTTCTATGCTTGACTGAGACCTGGCAACAACCTAATGACTTCTCTCAGCTCAATGATTCTACTCCACCGGGGTTTGTTTACATCTGTCAACCCCGTGGCACCGGCCGGGGAGGAGGTCTCGCGATAATTTACCGCGAGAAGTGGAAAGTCTCGCCTTTGTCTGCTCCCACCTTCTCCTCTTTCGAATCAACTGTGTGTCAGCTCTCTGGACCTACCCCCACCATCATCACAACCATCTACCGCCCCCCGAAAACTAACAGTGACTTTATGAATGACTTTGCTGCTCTTCTCACTCACCTGTCAACCCTYTCACYAAACATTATAGTATTGGGTGATTTCAATATTCACATGGACGATGGCAATAGTTCTCTGACTAAAGACTTTTCATCCTGCCTCCAAAGTTTTGGTCTCCAGCAGTTCATCAATGTTCCCACTCATTCTAAGGGTCAGGTCCTGGATCTAGTCTGTTGTTCTGGTGTTTCCCCTTCTGATTATACAGCAGATGAACTCGCCATAACTGACCATTTCCTCCTCTCATTTAATTTTTGTCTTCCTCTCTCAATCACTAAGCTTTCCCGTCTTATTTCTTTCCGTAACATTAAGGATATTAATTTAAATTCTCTCTCCTCCGGCGTCAATTCTCTCATGGACARTATATACTCAACTTTAAATTCAACCACCCTTGATGACCTGGTCTCACATTATAACACTGGTCTTCACTCAATACTCAACTCTCTTGCTCCGCTAAAATCCAGATCTGTTTCTTTTGCTCGTTCTGCCCCCTGGTTTACTCCTGAACTTCGGCTCATGAAGGCCAAAGGACGGCAACTTGAGAGGCTCCATCGGAAAACTGGACTAGTTGTTCATAAAGACATTTACAAAAATCACATATTAAATTATAAGGACTGTATCACTCAAGCCAAATCCTTCTACTACACTGGTTTAATTTGTTTAAATGAAGGTTCCACCAAGTCAATATTCTCACTTTACAAGAACATCCTTCGAGCCCCGGACTCTCTACCTTCATATCTGTGTTCAACTGATTTTTGTAATTCTCTCATGTCATTTTTTGACAGTAAAATTCTTAATATCCACCAGCATCTCAGCTCACAACCCTCCCCCTGTTCTACTCTTGAACTTTCTCCTCCAGCCCACTCCTTCTCTTCTTTCCAGCTCCCAACAACATCAGAAATTACAAGTCTCATACACAAATCCAAGTCGTCCACCTGTCTGCTTGACCCTCTTCCCACAGTCCTGGTTAAAGCCTGTGCCCCATCCATACTCCCTCTTATCTCTGCCATTATTCACTCCTCTCTTTCAACTGGAACAGTTCCTGCATCATTTAAAATTGCTGCCATAACCCCTATCTTGAAAAAACCTGGTGTTGATCACTACAATCTGAATAATTTCCGTCCTATCTCCAACTTGCCTTTCATCTCCAAAATTCTTGAGAAGATAGTAGCATCCCCACTTCACACTTATCTATCCAACAATAACCTGTATGAACTGTTTCAGTCTGGTTTTCGTCCCCTCCACAGTACAGAAACAGCTCTCATTAAAAATCACTAATGACCTCCTTATGGCAGCTGACTCTGGCTTGCTGTCCATTCTCATTCTACTTGATTTGAGTGCAGCGTTTGACACTATCTGCCATGTTACCCCACTCAACAGACTTTCCTCTATTGGTATCACTCAGACTCCTCTAAACTGGTTTAAATCATATCTCTCCTGCCGCACTTAGTTCATTTGGATCAAAACCTTCTCTTCCCAGCCTTCCTCTGTTACATCAGGAGTTCCCCAGGGCTCTGTCTTAGGGCCCCTCCTTTTCTTTATTTATCTCCTTCCCCTGGGCAATATTTTTCGTAAGCATAACATTGATTTCCACTGTTATGCGGATGACACCCAGTTCTATGTTTCCAGTAAGCCCGCCTCCAACCTCCCACCATCCTCGCTTACTGACTGCTTGACTGAAATAAAATCCTGGTTCTCCTCAAATCTGCTTAAGCTTAACAG
>NW_013952887.1:389864-392361 GCF_001266775.1 Austrofundulus limnaeus
GAGAAGAACCCGTCCAGAAGACCTATACAATTTTTTTCTTTTTGATTTTTACCTGGATTACTGAGATGCATCAGGACATCAGGACACAGAGATAGTTATTCATAAAGTCAAAATTTTAAGGTCATCAATAAACAGACATTTATTATACAGTATTTAGGAATGTTCCTTGTTCTGGTAAACGTTTTTCTTACTGAGTGGAAAATGGTCATAAAAATTTATAGTTTTGAAGTATGAATAAAGACTGTTTAAGATGTTAAAATAAAGTTGCTTCTATTTATAATTTTTTTCAGTTCTACCAGGAGGTTAAGGACTGGTGGCTATTTGGCTTCTACTTCTGCCTCCCTCTGGCATGCACAGGGATCTTCTACACACTCATGTCCTGTGAGATGCTCAGTCGAAAAAAAGGCATGCGCATCGCACTCAACGACCACATGAAACAGGTACAAAGGCAGAGTGATGGTGGATCCCTTTTGAAAAGTGTTTTTTTTAAATAATGTAAATATAAAGAAACATTAAAGGAATAGTTCCAGTGCTCAAAGTGGCTCAGCACTCTTCAGTACACAGAAGTTTTGGACTTAATGTACCATCACTTCTCTTAAACGTGCTGGAACTCTGCATCCGTTTAATCAGTTAGCTAAGGCCAATTCATATCTTTTGTGAAGTGGGCTTCTCTGGAAAGTTTCTGAACAATAACTATCTTACTGCTGAAGATATCTTTTTGAACCAATTCAGTTCTGACAAATAGAGCTAAACTTTGACCAGACTGCTGAGCGAACAGCTAGCAAATCTAATAAAAAATAAATACATAAAAATGCCCTTTTTATAAACCTTTACATCACTGTCAGTTTCACATGAAATTATTTTGGTGGAAATATTATGGTATTCCTCCAAGGAAGTGCTACAGTTTGCTGCTGTTACTCGCTTGCAAATGATCACTAAATTTTATGCAAACAACTGTGTATTGTGAAAATGACTGATGTGATGGTTTGTAAAAGGCTTTCAAACAAACAGCTATAAATTGTTTTACATAATGAAATTTACATAATGAAATGAATGACAATCTATCTTCTTGCATTATAATTCAGAAAAGAAAAAAAACACAAAAGAATATTGCTCCAATGTTTCTTTATTTTTTATGCAAATCCTTGCTTTAATCAACTGTTATTTGACAGTTGTGATTATGTGTTTTTCTGTTTTATTTTATTTTTTTACTAAATTGATCACTATGGTTTAGTTGACTGTTTTATTATGAAATATATATGGTTATTTGTGCTTGAATCTTAGACAAATACCTTAAGTTTTATTTTAGTTGAAATAATTCTTTTCTATTTCATTAAAACCTAGTTCCTTGTCATTTAGTATTTGTCCTGCCAAAGAACTGAGAACAGCACAGCCTGACCTTGGTTCTTTGTGTTAGTGTGCAGACATTTACCATTTTGTTTACCAGACTGATGGCAATGGCAAGTTCTTAGAGTAAACTTCTGATCCACCTGTTGACTAAGCCAAAAGTCGAGAGTACATCTTTAGTGTCTTTCTGTAGGAGTCACCTCGAGTGAAATAATCAAGGAAACTGTCTTGGACCTCAGACCTCTGAAGGGCCTTTAAAGAGACAAAAACTCTGTTTCACTTAGAACTGAATTCAGGCCACCTCAGGTCATCTTAACTTGTCAAAGAGACATTCTCCTTTTCTTAATCAGATAATAGACAGAAGAATCTTCTTCTTATTTGATTTATTGTTCTCTTAACTGAAAGTTATTATGCATTTTGATWATCAGAGAATGTTTATCAAAGTTACAGGAGAAAAGAGGACAGGTCTCTTTTCTCCCTCAGTATGATTTCAGTTATGTATGGATTTTCTGTGCAAAAATCTAATTTAACTAAACTAATCTTTATGGTTTAAAGTTGATGAAACATCAATGTTTTACTTGTCTGAATCATATTTGCAAATGTTTTGAATTTGAAGCAATTCATTCTTTCAGTTATGTTTTTAAAGAAGTTCTCATCAGATAATAATTAAACAGGTCATGATATGTTTTGTTTCTGAACTACACAGAAGCAATAATCTTTGTTTAGCTTCAGGAGGTGACGGCAAGTCTCTGTACTAACACTTTCCTTGATATCTTCCTTTTCTAATCTATCCTCTGAAGGCGGAACTAGGAAACTAAGCTTCTTTAATAACTAAGTTTCCGCCTGGGAGGCAGAAAGTGATGGACCGCCCGTCTGTGACGACGGACAGTCTCAGCTGGATTCTCCCCAGAGAATCAAAGCCTGTGTCCAAAACGACAGGCTGGGTCCTCCGGAGGACCCAGACTACCCGGTCGACGTGGGCCGGGTCCTTGGTAGACTGGGAAGACCGGAAAAAAAAAGGCTGTGAATTTGGACGGTCTAGCCTCCCGTCCTTACCCCGGCCTACGTCCTGTCACCTAGCAACTGTGATGACGCTAAGCAAGCAAACTCAAGTCAAAATTAGAAAAATATCAATATATTAGCATTATTA
>NW_013952887.1:392466-395534 GCF_001266775.1 Austrofundulus limnaeus
CGCCATAAGTGCATGTTTATTTCATGTTTTTATGACAAAAATAATATTTCAAAACATGTCTATACAAATTATAAAAGTATTAGAATTACAACCGCTAAAAATTTTTTTATTTTTATACCACCATATTTTTATTTAAAACATATTCTTTTCTCTCACTTCGTCCGCCATTACTAGCATAAAAAACCTCCAGTCGGGCTGCAGTGCATTATGGGATATGCTGGGCCGGGAAGGATCCATCGGATCAGTTCTTCAAATCCGGGCAAAGGAAGGACGCATTCGTCGGCCGCTTCGGAGGAGTCTTCGGTTTTGGACGGACTTCGTCGTGGCGCTGAGACGCATGCGGCCGACGAATTTGGCCTTCGGAGGACCCAGCCTACTGTTTTGGACAAATCCAGAGCCAAAGCTGTGTCGGTTCTACCCCTTTATTGCCCACGGGGAGACACACGGTCAGCTACGACCGTGTGTCGTAGACCAGGCCGTGTACGGCTTGGTCTATCCAACTCGTTTTAAAATCTTCCTGTCGAAGTTTTTATTTTGAAATCGGGATCCACTTTGGCTTCGCCTTTCTTCCTTCGGCTTGACGCGGATGTGCGCGAATGCTGAAAGTTAACAAGCCTGGAGAGTTCAGCTAAGTGGCCGGTCCTACGGATTTTCCACTACTCTGAGAGACCTCCCAAATACCAGGTGACTGACCTCATCTTTAAATGTAAAGCTGGCTGTTACGAGCATCACTGTCTGGCTGACGCTGAGCAGAGAAACACCTTGCCTCTAGTTAACTCACATTTATTCAAGTTAAAAGTTAGGAAAGCTAACACCTCACTTTCCTCCTTTTCTTGAACCTACCTTGCCAAACTAAGTTATTTGCCTCAAATGTCTGGTATTTCAACGTCTAAAGCTTGGCATTTGTGCTTTATTCAAGTGTTGATTGACAATTAACGAAGCTCAAAGCACTTGTTATTGTTGGTTAAAACTTTTATAGAAAATTGATTGCTCACAATTAAGTGTACTGTAGTGATTTTGTGTGATTATGTAAAATAAATTATCACATTTATTAATGGATCAAATCAAAATTCACTGACTGACGTAACTTGTTGTGTATCCATTTACTTTGCACGGGAAGAATATTTTACCAAAAATAAAATGATCCTTGCTAAAATAAATTCCTTATAACCTTGTTATAAGAAGTGTAAGGTAAACCCTTACATTTCTCTGTAGAAACTAACCTGGGACAAGCCGCTCGACAGACACCATCTTCGTCCCAACGAGGAGAAGCTGTTTTTTCCTCTCCAGGAAAATCAGCGTTCGGCAATGAGATTTGACCTCAAGGGCTAATTAGCAAATCTTTTGCCACAGAGTCACGATACCATTAATTGCGACCAAACCATCCAGCTTTGATTCTCCATTCTTTTTTGTAAAACCTTTATTGAGAAGTCTTTTATTTTGAAGAGAGGACAGAATCGGATTTGACTCTCTCCTTCGGACCTGAAGCAGATTTCGGAGATGCTGAAAAATCAAAACACTGAAAGTTTTACTGGAAGTAAGGGACCTGACCAGAGTTTCTTGCTGACCTGGGTGAATACCCAAAATGTGACGTGGCAAGATGGCGCCAGCATGTGCGGCTCGCCGTCTGCCTCTGCTTTTTGGTTTTATTTGTTACTATTTTGCCCTATTATCACTTTTAATCAGTTGGCGTGATGTGACTGCTCTTTTGACTTATAATTGCCAAACGCTTCTGGACATCAGGCAGCAGCATCAGTCTTTTTTATGGAGGTGGAAATCTGCTGGTGCAAACAATTCTCCGCCTTTCTTTACGGATATACCCAGTTACCTGCGGCGCACACCTTTCTGCATACCTCGGAAAAAGCGTTCTCGGAGACGGGGGAAGCGAGCTGGCGTCCTAGTCCGGATCAAGGCTCTTCAGAGAGAGGATTTCCGATCTAGCGGGAGCTGCTGCTTCTCTTCTCGTTGGATCCTGCCTGTGGTCCCTGGACCTGCAAAGACCTGGGCACACCTGCCCGTGGCAGTTCCACCTCTCCGCAGGTGTCAGCGGGTTGGACGCGGCGTGGAGCTCACCAACCTCCGGCCACTGAGCAGGGCCTCGATTGCGGCTAAGGATGAGACGACCATCAGCTCAGCCCTCATTAATACTAGATCTTTAGCAAATAAGAATTTTATTTTGAATAATTTCTTTATTTCTCGGGAGCTGGATTTTATGTTTTTAACAGAGACGTGGCTTCGAGCCGGGGATTTTACTCCATTTTCCGAACTTCTCCCTCCTGACTGCGGGTTCTTCAGTGCTCCCCGGTCTTCTGGAAAAGGTGGAGGAGTCGCTGTCATCCACAAATCGTGTTTTACATGTCGACAGCTTCTAGTGGACAGTTATTCCAGCTTTGAAGCACARCTAGTAGAAATAAAATGTGACTCTCCAGTGTTGTGTGTAGTGATCTACAGGCCGCCAAAACGAGATGGACTTCTTTCTGAATTTGCAGACTTTTTGTCTATGATCGTTTTAGATTATGATCAGATTTTATTTGTTGGTGATTTTAATATACATATCTGCTGCAAAAATAAGCCACTTGCAAGTGACTTTTTAAATTTGATTAGTTCTTTTAATTTTACACAGATTGTAAGTGGTTCCACGCATGAAAAGGGCCACACATTGGACTTGGTTTTAACTTATGGGCTACATGGAGAAGTCAGAGAGATTTGTGACTCAGGTATATCCGACCATCTACCTGTTTTATCTGAATTTAATATTTTAACATCTGCGCGGGATCAGCGCAAAGCTGTGCACTCACGTCGCATTTTTAACACTCAGACAGCGTCGCAGTTCTCAGCTGCTTTTATTGACTCTCAGCTTTCCTCAGCGGAGTTTAACTTCGGTGGAAATGTTGACCAGCTTCTGGATGATTTTAACTCCGTTTGCTCGGCTATTTTGGACGATATTGCTCCTTTTAAGACAAAACGAGTCTCAGCTTCCACGGAGCCTTGGCTGAATGAACTCACTCGCACACTGAGACGCACCTGTCGGAGGGCGGAGAGAAAGTGGAAGAAGGACAGGCTTCACG
>NW_013952887.1:395968-397826 GCF_001266775.1 Austrofundulus limnaeus
GCCCACCACTTTCAGAACAGCTGATATCAACTGGTTAACTTCATCTTGAGTTAAGTTACTCTGAGTTAAGTTGGAGCAGGAAGCCCTCATCAATGGAAGTCAGATAACACGATTCACCAAGGCAACTGGAGAATGTAAGAAGACTGGAAATCTTTTTCTCTGTGCTGAAACTAGAAATATTAATGATGGCACATGGAGAATATCAACATACATTTAAACTAGATACCACATAGCTGTAACATAATGACACCCGCACGCACAAATGCACCAGAACTCAGAAGTCTTTATTCATAAAGGTCATGCTACTAGATGCATCCCAAAATTGTAGTGGTTTGGGTGGGGGTCTTTTTTTCTTGGGGTGGGGGCATTGGTTGACCTGATGGATAGCCCCTCATCAGAGCTAAACAACCAAAAAAAAAAAAAATCTGAAGCTCCAAATAGTTTGGGAGCAATAACCATTGTTGTATGTCCAGATACCCCTTTTTCAGATAAATTGGGGGTCCGTGGTGTTTGGGGGGCACTGATTGGTGAGCCTAATGGATAGAGCTTCGTCAGAGCTAAACAGCCAAAAAAAAAAAAAAACTTAAGCTCCTATGTTGAACAGTTTCTGAGTTATAAGCAGTTTTGCATGTCCAGACACCCCTTTTTCAGATAAATTGGGGGTCGGGGGTTGGGGGCACTGATTGGGGGGACTGATGGATAGTCCTTCATCAGCACTAAACAACAAAAGAAATCTGAAGCTCCTATGCTGAGCAGTTATAAGCATTTATGTATGTCCAGATACCCCCTTTTCAGATAAATTGGGGGTCCAGGCGGATGGGGGCACTGATTGGTGGGCCTGATGGATAGTGCTTCATCAGAGCTAAACAAACAAACAAACAAACAAACAAACAAACAAACAAACAAACAAAAAAACAATCTGAAGCTCCTATGTTTAATGGTTTTTGAGCAATAAGCCTTTTTGAATGTCCAGATACCCCTTTTTCAGATAAACTGAGGGTCCGCGGGGTCCACTGATTGGTGGGCCTGATGGATAGAGCTTCATCAGAGCTAAACAAAAAAATCTGAAGCTCCTATGTTTAATAGTTTTTGAATAATAATAATAATAATGCATTAGTTTTATATAGCGCTTTTCGAGACCCTCAAAGACGCTTTACAATTTTTCATGCATCATTCATTCACACTCACATTCACACACTGATGGCAGTAAGCTACATTGTAGCCACTGCTGCCCTGGGGCAGACTGACAGAGGCGGGGCTGCCATGCTGTGCCACCGGCCCCTCTGACCACCATCAGTAGGCAAGGTGGGTGAAGTGTCTTGCCCAAGGACACAACGGCATGTAGGCATGGCGGGGAGTCGAACCTGTGACTTGCGGGTCCCAAAGCCGGCTGCTCTACCACTACACCACAGCCGCCCCAATTTTGAGCAATAACCCTTTCATCTCTAAATTTCTTTGGAATAATAAAACCCCGCGTATTAGCCTAAAAACACTACAGAAAACTAAAGATACAGGAGAGCTGGAGCTTCCCAACTTTTATCAATATTTTTTAGCGAATAGGCTACAATACATTTTAAAGTGGTTAAATCCTAACCCACTGGATGAATCTTGGCTAGATTTAGAACAAACTTTATGCCATAACATCAAGATTTCAGATCTTCCATTTATTAGTACTAACATAAAAAAACATGAGTGCTTTAAATGCGTCAATATCAGCTCAACTCTGGCAGCATGGTGGGAATTTTTGAAAATGTCAAAATCTTCAGTAATTCCATGCAGACATCCACCGATCTGGAACAAATATTTGAAGGAGTAGACTTTATTCCATTTAAAGAATTAATAATACAATATGGCATTG
>NW_013952887.1:398708-401010 GCF_001266775.1 Austrofundulus limnaeus
GTCGCTGGGGATTCCTGGGTGGGGGGGACCCTACTCTCGTCCGGGGGAGGGCATTGGGGGGGTTTGTGGGGGACCTTCTGGTGACTACATGCAGATCTTCAGCTGGTCTGCAGCGGCGATCATGAGTCGCCGATCCGGTGGTCTGGTTGTGCTGGGGTGGGTATGGGCTGGGCATGGGGGGCTTAGGGTCCTGGGGTCGTGCCACCCCTGGGTTACGGTCTTGGTGGGGCTTGGGGGGCATGGGCCCTGGCGGGCGGTTGCCGGGCTCTGGGCCGTTTTGTGCCCTAGTGCCCAGCTCTGGGCTGGGGGCCTTCAGTGCTCTGGTGGGCCAGGGGGCGGTGGTGGCTGGGTGCGGGGCCAGTGACCCATGGAGGGGGTGGGTCAACCCAACCTGGGTGTCTAGTGTGCTAAATGTTCTGAGAGTTATACGAATGTTGGGGCAGGTGTAGTGTTTCTTCTGGGGTGGGGGATGTGTGGATGGCCTTTGGTGGCGGCTGGGGGCTGTGCTGGGGCAGCTGGCTGGTCCCTTAGTGGTGGCAGGGCTCACTCTCGGTGCCTCCTTGCGCTGCCGGCGGCTGGGTGGACACTCTCGGCTGAACCTTCCTCGCTGGGGTTCGGTGGCCTCTGTTGGTCGCGGGCTGGCTGTGGGACTATGGGTCTGGTCTTGGGGGTCTGGATGGCTCCAGGGTGGATGGATTGGTAGTACCCTTCTCTGGTGGTCCCGTGGGCTCTATTTTGTCCGTGGCCTTGGGCTCTCCCAGCCTGGCAGTTGGTCCAGAGGAGGTGGCATTGGGACCTCACTCCCTGGGTGGGTTTCGGGGAGTGGGGGTCCTTACGGGGTCAGTGGGGGAGCTGACTCCCTGCGGGAGCAGTTTGCTCCCTCAGTTGTTTTTCTCCTCATCCCTCACCCCGTACACTTTCAGCTCCACTCATGTAGGGTTTTTGGGGCGCAGATGTTTTGCAAGAGCGACAGTTATACATCTCAGTTTGCCATAACCACCTGAGCCCCAATTTTATTATGCACTTCAGATATTAAATTACAAAAACCTCAGGACATTCACATATAGGAACTTGGGGTGGGCACTCTATGGCAGACAAGGGGCGAGAGGGAATCACTCTTGCCGCTGGCACCTGTGTCCACCCCCAAGGGTTGCTTGTAGACACTTAGGGTCTATTTGGGTTGGAGTTGGGGTGGAGGGAAAACTGACACAATGCACGGAGTTGTTTGGGCTCTCGGATTGTGGCCCCTGGTTGCCATGGCTAGCCCGCTGGCTGGGGTGGCTGCCGGGGTCTGGCTGGTGGTCGGTTGGGGTGTGCGCCTGGCCGTTGGCGGGGTGTAAGGGTGGTCGGGGGTGTTGCTTCGCTGTGGCGGGAGGCCGGCCGGCTGGCCCGGTGCAACCCGGGCTGGGCCTTGGCTGTCTGCTCTTCCGCACCCCAGAATGAATGGGCTTGCCTCCTGGGTTCGGATATGGCCTGCCCTCTGTGGGGGGCGGGTTCGTGTCCTGGACCTGGTGGGTATAGAGTGTGTATCGGGAGTGTGAGTGGGGAGTAGCGTTCTTCTTGTCTGTCTTTGAATGAGTGGGTGTGAGAATGAGGGTGGGACTGTGTGATTGTGTTTGTGTATGATTGAGTATTTGCCAGGCTGGGACTCGGGCTGTCCCCTCATTTGGTTCACCCGAGAGCCCTCTACTAGTGGTGGGCTCTGCCCCTGGCGACGCTGCCCTCTGGTGGGGTGTGCCTCTGCCCGCCGGTGTGCTGGTGGCTCTCCATGTCTGGGGCTGGGTGCTTGGGCATGTGCCGGCTCAGCCTGATGGCTGCCTGGTGGGGCTTGGGTCCTCTGGCCTTGTCGGGCCTTGGTCTGGGGTGGAGGGGGTGCACCCTGTGGATCCAGGTCTCTGTGTCCATGCCTGGTTCTGCTCCGGTGGGGCTTGGGCCGGCAGGGCCTGTGGTCGTAGCTGTTGGCCCTGGGGGTTTTGCTTGTGGTTGCTGGTGGGGCACTCCTGGTTCTCTCCTGTGTTCCTCTCTGGGGGTGAGTGGGTGGTTCTCACTGCGCAGGTGGCCTTGGGGGCTCAGTGCTTGGGGTCTCTCTCGGGGTCTTTGGCTCTGGTCCCCCTTATGTTTACCTTGGGTCTTGGGGGCCGGGTCTGTGGTCCTCCACAGTCACTATTTAATATTCCACTGGAGAAATCTTGTATTTATATGCATGTTCACAACCTCACAAAAATAGACATCTGGATCCTGGAGTTTCTGACAATCACTGGATGTAAATATGTGTGTGTATGTATATATATATATACATACA
>NW_013952887.1:403057-409790 GCF_001266775.1 Austrofundulus limnaeus
TATATATATATTTGAGCCAACTAATTGCTCAAAAACATTGTTTGTTGATCTGATTATGAGGCTCTACTCATCCTAAAAAGCCATAATAAATTATAAAAGTGCATACAAAACTAAAGGCTCAAGAGAATAAAACAGTCTGGCAAAGTGGGGCCAGAGTGGGTACCAACTACTTTATTTTTTTCTGGAGGCGGTCATTGGCCTTGGTGGGGCCTTTGCACAACACCAGTGTAATATTCAAGAAACAGTGCGCTGATGTCTTGTGAACAGTTTCAAGTATTGTCATAATTTGTCAAAAGCTTTTCTGCTATAACAAAAAACGAACAGGATTGCTAACAGTTACTGTTTTTAGCATTTTTGTGGGTAGCCGAGCTGAACTATGCTGTTATCTGTTGTAGGCCTAGTTGTTTTAAGACAGAAGGTGTTCACTTTGACCTTAGCCCAGATTAGATGTTCGCTCATAAATCTGTTTAGGAACCAAAGTGATGCTCAAAAAGCTTCGTGCAGCAGATATGATTTGTTCCTAACCTTTCAACAGAAGATGTGATCTACTGCTTTAAGGAAACCTTCTGTATGTTTGTGTTTGTTGCAGAGGAGGGAAGTGGCGAAGACAGTGTTCTGCTTGGTGTTGATTTTCGCGTTCTGCTGGCTGCCACTTCATCTCAGCCGTATCCTGAAGAAAACCGTCTACGACCAAAATGACCCCAACCGCTGCGAGCTGCTCAGGTAGGAATCTCCCACAGCTGCTGTGAAAACCTAACGAGAGCATATTGTTCTCTGTTCCTGGACTTCCTGTCCGTCCTTACAGTAAACCCTTTTTTTCCTGTCAGTTTCCTTTTAGTGATGGATTACATTGGCATCAACATGGCCTCTTTAAACTCCTGCATTAACCCAATCGCCCTCTACTTTGTCAGCCAGAAGTTTAAGAACTGTTTCCAGGTAAGAACAAACAATGTGACTAACTGAAAACATAATTTTTTAAGAAAATAAATGTAGTAACGTGTTATCATCTTGTAGTCCTGCCTGTGCTGCTGGTGCTATAGGACGTCTCCTCTGGACGAGCGGAGCTTCGGTGGACGCTGGAAGGGCTCTTGCCACGGCAATGGACTCGACCGCTCCAGTTCCCGCTCCAGTCAGAAATACACAAGCTCTTCATAAAACACACAATACACACACAATCCTCAGCTACCAAAACCAACGGTCCCATCAGTTCATGGAAAGCATGCAGTCAGCGCCAACAAACCAACATTCAGATCTGAGTCAGGAGTGGAAAATGAAGTCACTTGAGACTGAAACACTCTGTGATCTATCCTAACTGGTGAATATAACAGGATGCCACCTGTTCAGGCTGTAACAATCATAACTGCACAGGCTATGATGAAACCAATGCTGCATAAACATATTCCTGCTCTGACACAGATCTTGAGCTTAGCATGATAACTGTCCAGAGGACTTCAAGCCTCTCTATGGACCAGAAAAGATAAACACATTTGAGGAGAAAGTCGAGTCAAGCCACTTGTAAACTACTGTACGTATTACAGTATATCCATGTAGATTGCAGATTTTTTGCTTATCTAGTCCACTTGCTTCATATACAAGTAAGCAGTGATCAGTACTACATGTTGAAGCTTTAACAGCTCAAGGTAAAGTGCAACGCTGAGTTCTTTGAAGCTCAAAGGACTGGCGCCTTTGAGAGTAGACGTCTCAATGACGCTGTTTATTTAATGATATAGAAAAAAACTGTAGCAATTTATTTGACAATGAAGTAGCACCCATGTGAGCTGGGGCATGTTAGTGGGCCCATTGGCTCTGCCCAAAAAGTCAGTGAGCTTTATTCAAACCTTCATGCTCCTCGGATGAAGGACACAAAGTAGCAACGGTTACTTTCATACTCGGCTAAAACCGGGCCCCACTGTGGCCCCTAGGTCATGTGAAGAAGCTTTATGTTGGAAATCTTCCTATCTCTGCTGTGAGTCATATGGGGGCAGCTGTTGAACATGAACTCTGAAAGAACACCAGATGATCGCCGGCGTGCGTCGTGTACAAAATTGGTTCAAACAATGTAGCTTCTATTTTTCTGAGAGCGTAGCACGAAACACATGAGGAGCTTGTGTTTCTCCTCAGCACAAAAGGTCCACAGATACTTTTTAAACATTTAGATTTTTGTTTTTTTATCTGACAGATCCAATGTTACAAAGATGTGCTGATTGTTGGAAATGAACTTTAAAATTAACCCACATTGTTAGGTTATACTGAATTTTTACATATGCTACTTAAATGTTTTGAAAGATCAAAAGCTTGTAGACGGTTGTTCAGGGTGTTAGTTCTGCATCTAATGGATGATATGTGCAGAGTGAACTCAGCTGATTGAGATCATCTGAGACAGGATAAAATTATACATGACTCTCTTCTGAATAAATCAATGGAAAGTGATTGATTTTTACAAAACTAAACAAGAACCCAAAAGTCAAGGCAAATTGTATAACTGGTGTTTTAACCTGTATGGCATCGATGCAAGCTGAAAACAAAAACAAAAACTGTTTTCCTCAGTACTACATGATAACAAATGTAGTACTGAAATTTGATTTGAAATTTAGTTGTGTTACTTAAAAAACTTTAATTTTACAGTTTTATGGAAAGAAATTTAAATAGCAGCACAAGAAACCTTTTTTTATTTTCATTACTAATCCTTGAACAATATGTTATCTATGTATTCATAAAGATACTTTAAATAAAATTGATTTATGAACTTTGTTTATGTTTAGCATATCACCTTTGCTAAATCACAATGTTGCTTCACTGAAAATATGACGTAACTGAATCATAAACCCTGCCCCTCGCACTGTGACTGCTGGATATGGGCACCAGTGACCCACGCGACCTTGAAAGGAATAAGCATGTACAGAAAATGGATGGATGGATGAATCATAAACCCCTCATGTCCATCTGTAGAGCCCATGCCTTTTGAGAATGACAATCTGTGTCACACCCCCCACACACACCTCCAGTGTTGTACTGCAAGCTTCTGTTTAATGTGATGAAGATTGATTTCTGTTAAATGTGGGAAATCGTCCCCCTAAATCCAGCAAAATTGTTTCATGCTCCATAAATAGGTTGTACACATTGTTAAAGGACAAATTAATTTGCCTTTCCATTGTTTCCCAAGAATAAAAAACAAACAAACAAACAGTTCAGTCTCTACGATTGAATTGTTTAGTGAGGTCATCAGAATTGCTCTGCCAGGGTCAGCTAGGGTTGTGATGGAGCACTAAGACAATAAAACTTGGCTATCTAGCGGAAGTAACATTAGTACCAACTGTTCTGGCACAGCTTTGAGCTCCTGTTAACCGTCCTCACATTTATAGAGCCTTCCTTCCTTCTCCTTCAAACAGATGTGTGCCCTCTGAGGAAAGTGAAGTATCCTGTAAGAATTAGTTTACTGTACTTTCCACTCACGACCGACAGTAAAAAAAAAAAAAAGCAAAATAGACAAGCTTGGAGATATTCTCCAGGGATTCAGTTTATTATACATCAGGCCATGAGGCATTGTTTGTCTAATGAACTTTGATCCATATTTCTGAAAGTTATCTTTTATATGAAAACTCCTGATCACCATGACATAAGACTTAGGTGATTTGAGTCTCTGATTTGGGTTAATGCACCAGAAATACTTATTTAGATGAAAGTAAAATACATTTTAAATATGTAGGTTACCATTTTGGTTTCCTTTGTTTTCCATCCATCATCTGCAAAGTGTAAAATTCTGAAATAAAACATCTCCAAATATTGCAACCTTACCATGCTCACATACAGTTGAGGTTGTGCAGTGCACCAGTGTGATTGACTCAAGTGAAATGGTTCTCTTTAGTGATTAATTTGGATTAACTTATGTCCATAATGTGAACCAAAATCTAACAGCTTTAGCCATTCCTCCCAAAAGGAGGCAGGAATGTTGTAGAGAAGCAGATACGTCAATTTGTTTGAAAATATGCACATGATCAACTATGTTTGCTAACACTACTGCATGCACTTCAGCATGCAGCTGAAAGAACAGTTTTATTGGCGTGTTCAGGTAATTGAAATTTCCATGTTCCAAGTCAGAAAAATCAACTGGAAAGTCTCTAAAGTTGCATTTCCAACTTAGAATATCAAAGATTCCCTGATTAGCCCAGCTTTAAAATCCAACATGGCCGACCCGCACGTGAAAAGTTGTGATAGCTGCACAGAATCCAGAAAAATTAATTATTGACTTGCTTTGCTAATTGCAGTTAGCTTGGCTCCTGCGTACAAACTTTAAGAAATCCTACAGGTCCTTCAACTTGCAACTAGCATTCAAATCCAAGTTCCAACTTCTGAGGGAAACGTAATGTAGCTTGTTCTCCGTTCTGCTTTAACCTGCCTCTAAATGTGTTACAGAAGCTCAGAGTGCTAACGTTTTTGTAGAGAAACCATCAAGTTTAAAAATCATGGTTAATAATGTGATCCAAATACATGTAAATACTCTGATGACCCTGTTCATTTGAATAAAGTTATCTTGTTCTTTTTCTGTTCAAATTAATAAATACCATTTTATAGCATGTGTTGTTGGAATTATTTATTGTCGGGCCTTGGCCTGGGGGGGGGGGGGTGCGCCCTGGGGGCCCGGGCCTCTATGTCCACGCCTGGATCTACTCTGGCGCGGTGGGTACCGGCAGGGCCTGTGAGTTTGTTGCTGCTGGCCCCAGGGGTTGCAGTGTGGGGTCGCTGGTGGGGCTCTTCCGGTTCTCTCCGGTGGTCCTCTTTGGGGGTGGGTGGGCGGCCCTTCCGGCGTGGGTGTCTCTGGGGCTGCGCACTTGGGGTCCATCTCGGGGTCTTTGGTGCTGGTCTCCCTTATGTCGGCTTCCGGCTTTACGGGCCGGGTCTGTGGCCCCCACAGTCACTTTGAAACATTCCATTGGAGAGATCTTGTATATACATGCATGCTCACAACCGCACACAAACAGGTGTTTACATCCTGGGTTTTCTATTCAGGCACTGACTGAATGGTATGTGCATATGTGTAYGYATAGATATATGTATATGTGTACGTGTATATATATATATATATATATATGAAAGTGTTTGGATATGTAGGTATGGGCATGTTTATGTGTATATGTATAAATTTATATATGTGTATGGGTATGGTTTTCAGCAAGGCTATAGTCATTATAATTATATAGATATGCATTTTTGTTGCTGTGGTTTTGCTATCTTTGTTTTTGTAGGTGTGGAGCCAAGAAGTCGGGTGTGCTGTCTTGTGTTTTCTCAACATATAWTTCACATATCTTCTAATCTCTCTTTCACTCTTTCTCATTACATTTCATTTTTTTCTTTCTCTTTCTTTTTCTCCTATTAAAAAAAGCCACTGATGATGATGAAGCTAAGATAGTAATATTCAGATATTCAGTTCTGATTTCTACTGAAGTGGCAAAAAAGAAAAAAAAATATAAAAATTAAAAAAAAAATAAGGAATTATTTACTAACTCATCTACGTACAGTTCACTGACTGATGGTCACGTTCAATCTCATGGCTGACAACCAGCACCAGTTCAAATCACATCTGGTATTAGTCACATTAGCCACGCTTTTACAAATACTCCAAAAAGTGCAATGAAAGAGCAGTGAACTCATGTTAAGGGGGAACAAAAACAACTGTCTGTTAACAATATATTGAAAATTAAATACTATGTTAAGATCTCCGTTTTTCCCTTTTGAGAAAACAGGTTACATTTGGTTTTCATCTATTTTCATTAGATTATCCAAGGAAAACATCAAATACCATGGGTTCAAAGAAATCTAGCTTTTTGACATGCGGTCATTACATCCCAACTTCCAGCCCAGAAATCAACATTAGTTAGTCTCAGAAAAAATAATTAAGTTACAGATTTTGAGAAGTTTTGTTTCATCTCTGCTGTTTCTTGGAAATGGAACAAAAATTTTTCCTCATATTAATTCTCATCTTGTGGTTTTTGAAGGACAATATCCGCATTTCAGAGAAAAATGTTTAACACTGACAGAAATGAATTTGGCGGTGGAGGGATGTCTGAAAAATGATACCAGCAACAGACGATAAATCATCCTGAGGTCGAATGTTTGAACAAATGAAGCCTTATTTGTAAAAGACACGGAAGCATTAACCATGCAGATAAGACATTGTGAATGTAGGAAAGCTAAATATAAAGCAAAGCCTAATGAAATAAACGAATCACAGCAACAAATCCAGAACTGCAGGCTGTTCCTACCAGTTTTTTTTAACCACTTCAGTAGAAAGCAGTACTAAATATCTGAATATTAGTATCTTAGCTTCTTCATCATCAGTGGTTTTTTTTAGATAGACAATAAAGAAGACGAAAGAAAGGAAAAAAAGAAGGAAAGGAAAGAAAAGTTACAATGTAGTAGAAAAAAGTGAAAGAAAGAATTGATGATATGTGAGATATACGTCAAGAAAACAATACAATCCATCCAACATCTGTCTGCACACCTGCAAAGAAGTAAGGTTACAAAACTTAGCAAAAGCATACATATATACAGCAGGTAAAATAAGTATTGAACACGTCACCATTTTTCTCAGTAAATATATTACTAGAGGTGCTAATGACATGAAATTTTCACCAGATGTCGGTAACAACCCAAGTGATCCATACATACAAAGAAATCAAACCATAAATGTCCAGAAATGTATGTAGGTATTTGTATGTAAGTATGTATATGAAAG